>NC_139961.1:23193346-23205846 GCF_963454915.1 Gymnoscopelus microlampas | reverse complement strand
AATAACGCATGTACAGCTGTAATGTGTGTCTGTCCGTCTAGTCTGTCTGTCTGTCTGTCTGGCTGTGAGTAGGTACGTGTCCATACATATGTGATAGCCTGAGCAAACCTGTGCGTGTGTGTGTGCGCGCGCGCATGCCGGTGAATTAATGAGCGAGTGTGTGTTGTGTGTATTCAAATGAGCATTTTATCCACGCTCGTGTGAACCTCATCGCGTAAGTAAGCCCCAAACCCTGCGAGGGAGCGTGGCTAAGGGGGGATATGTTGCGGGGGGCGGGGAGCGGGTATTAACTGTCTCCGTCTATCCGTCCATCAATCCACTCTGCCGTCTCTCTCTATCTGTCCAGACGAATGGACTTCCTGAACATGTGTTGTGATGCAAATGAGGGGCTTTCCGACGCAACAACGCCGCTTTTTAATTGAACCTTTTGATCTGTGGCTAATTCCACTAATTAGCAGGGCTATTTTCCCCCAACAGAATGCAGTTGCGAGCACGGGTAGCTACGCGTGTGTGTGTGTGTGTGTGTGTGTGTGTGTGTGTGTGTGTGTGTGTGTGTGTGTGTGTGTGTGTGTGTGTGTGTGTGTGTGTGTGTGTGTGTGTGTGTGGTCTCCTATCTCTTTGCTAACTACCCGCAGAGACTATATCGCCGCCGGCTGGCGTTTCAGAAAGCGCTCCGGAAAGAGCGACGTTTGCGTTCTGCTACAAATGGAGACAGGTGTGTTGTTAAGAAGTAACAGCGTTACATAAAGTAAGCGCAGATGCTCATTATTCCTGTGAACCAGCGAAGGCAAAGCGGGCAATAACAGTTTTTATGTGCTATACCGTGACTTATCAAAAGAGGCGATGTACTTTCTCTCTCTCTCTCTCTCTTTCGATTAAGTGAGTGTGTAAAAAGCGAGCGAGGAAATGAGTGAGCGAGTATCAATGACGGTCACTGATAGCCTCTATTTCGTAACACATTTTCCAAGTTGGCAATTTGAAAGTGTCTAACTTTTCAAATGGAAGCTATCTTACTTCGGCACCAAACTTGATGTTGGCATTCGCAGGCACGCACGAACACACACACACGCGCACACGCGCACACACAGGCACACTACAACACCCATAAGAGAACGCGTAAATACTCGCAACAATCACACACAGGCTCACACACCCTTGTGCACACGCGCGCGCCGCGTATACTCTGTCTTCTCTCTTTCCCCCCTATCGCAGCGCAGGGTTCCCTGTGTGCCCCTGTGCCGTTCTTGATAACTAGGGGACCCCCTGCCGCGCGTTTCCCCCAGATAGCCGATTAACCGCGGCCCTCCTACTGCTGATAACAGGCTCCCGGCATCCACCACCTACCTCCGCAACAAAAGCTAACGCCAGCCCTCCCTCCCTCGAACAACATTCTCTTGGAAAAAGATAGCGATAGCAGAGCCAGAGCCTGACGGGAAAAAGCTAAAAAAAAATAGAATAGAACTAAAACTCAAGGCGCTGCTGTGGGCATTTAATACAGAGGAAAGTAGTCCTTTAGCAATAGGGATAAAATAAATCAGCGGAGAGTGAGAAGTGAGAAGAAGGACCACAGCCTGAGCCAACGTGGACCCGCTATCCCGTCCAGGTGAAATAAGGCCAGCATGAAAACTGTTTGGCTCTTTTTTATGCGTTTTGGGCTGAGATAACAATAGCCACATAGCATGCAGCTGGTACGTCATTGGACTGATGTCATAGGCTGGCCTCCAGCTAGTCTGATAACGGGTGCTGCATTTTAGTTACAGGGTTGGGATCCAGAACCGGATGGAACCGGACCCAACGTTCCGCAACCGGTTTTATCACACTGTCAGAGCTGGTTATGTGGACTTTACGTCTGCTATACAACTACAATACCAGTGGTTCCCAAACTTAGAGAGTGTCACTCTGAGAGTGTACAAATGTGACACTCTCAGAGTTACAGACCTTTAAAGGGTCCATTTGGAATTCTTCAGTTCTTAAGTAACCGAGAGGGTCCCTGGATCTCACTTTGAGAACCATTACGGTACAGAAATCGTTAAAAGGGAACCGTTAAGGAATCTGACCATGAAGAGGGAATCGATAAGGAACCGGGATCGTTCAAATCCTAAAGGACTCCAACCCTATAGCTGCACTAGTACTATATAAATGAGTCTGAATGGAGACGGAGAATGTTGAACATTTAAATCAAATGAAATGTTATTTATATAGCATATTTCAGCAGTGTAACCCAATGCGCTTCACAGATCAAAAAATACAAATAAACATTTTAAAAACATTAATAAAAGGAAAAAGGACAATTAATTTGAAAAAAAACACAAAGGGGAAAAGAAAATGTAATAAAAATAGAAATAAATAAGTAGTAATGCTAAAACCCAGGTAAAGGCCATGCTAAAAAGGTGCGTATTAAAGGAGTAGTTCACCCAAAAATGACTTATTTTCTATCAATTACACACAACATGAAACATTGAATTCATGGATTTTTTTAAAGTTTTTGTCACGTTCCCAAGCCAATAATTTGATGCTAATAATAAAGAAGCCAATGTATCCGGTAGGAGACGCAAAGGAGATTCTTTGTGTCTCCTACCAGAGAGATGATTATCAAATTATCAGCTTAGGAATGTAATAACAAACAAAAACATCTCCATGAATTCAATGCTTCATGGGGTGTGTAATTGATAGAAAATAAGTCATTTTTTTTGGGTGAACTACTCCTTTAAAGATTTTTTTTAAGGACTGTCCATGGATTCAGAGAGCCGCAAGGTTCACAGGCAGGCCACTTTGTATAGGACGGGGACCATAATAGCTGAATGGCTGCTTCTCCGTGCCTTTTACTTCTAGTTGTATCCTCTGGAACATTGAAGAGACCAGTGCCAGAGGACCTGAGAACTCTACCAGGCACATATTACCCAGAGAGCATTGCAGATGAATGGGGCAGGTGCATTTCCATTCAGTGATTTAACCCATAAAGACCGGGAAAGCATCATTTGTGTCATTTTAAGATTTCTTTGGGCTATTCAAAAATAGCAGATATACAAGCTCATAGCGCGGCACCGAGTGCCGCGCTACGAGCTTGTAGATCTGCTATTTTTGAAAAATCGTGAAACTTTGTGCAAATCTTACATAATATATATTTTTTAAAGCGAACATTTGTAAAATATTTAGTTCCAGGGACCCCCCAGAAGCAAAGATTTGAGTTACAATGTCCGCTTAAAAAGAATAAAATGAAATATTTGCACAACTTTTCATGATTTAAAAAAAATAGCAGATCTACAAGCATGTGGCGCGGCACAAGCTTGTATATCTGCTATTTTTGAATAGCCAAAGAGAAATCTTAAAATGACACAAATGATGGTTTCCCGGTCTTAATGGGTTAAAACCCAATACACGAGGATACATAGTTCTGGATGATTCATCGGCTGTTCTGCATGTTAGGTTATCCTCTCTTTGATTTCCCACCCACCTCTCCTTGTGGTCTATATAGCTTCTTGCCTTCTTCTGCTGCCAGCCATCAAGAAGAAGGGATTACCATAGCGGAGAGGAAAAAAAAGTGGATGGATGGATAGATGGAGATTGTGGATGGAGTGATAGATGGACTGACAGTTCACACTCTGTCCATCCCGTGGCGACCGGAGCGTGAACAGGTCCTGTCAACCTCATCTGCCCTCGCGCTCCCGCCGAGCATGCCAAGTCAGGGCAATCGGGGTGTGTGCGCGTGTGTGTGTGTGTGTGTGTGTGTGTGTGTGTGTGTGTGTGTGTGTGTGTGTGTGTCTAAATACTTGTGCAGACCATGACTTGACTGCTGCTTCGAAAATGCTCAGAGCTCGTGAGATAACGATGGATTTGCATGTGCGAATAATACGGCTCACATCCAACTTTCATATCAAATATCGTCTCTTTACTCTCTCCCTTGTAATTGGAGGACACCGTACTGAATGAAAACACTCTGTACTGACGATAAGCAGTTGTGTGTGTGTGTGTGTGTATAATGCAGGTCATTGCTCATTTTGAGCAGATTATTGTTTGTGGATGAAGCCTGTAGTCACCTGCTCCTTTCCGTTTGGAACAAGAACTGCTTCGGGGCACCTCTCCAAACAAATGCACTTGGACACACACGTACGCGCACACACACACACACACACACACATAGACATATGGTTAATAAAGCCACAGCTTTTATTGCGTGCATAAAAGCAAATCACACCAGAATGCATGTGAACAAAGGCAGGTGCGCGCGCACACACACACACACACACACACACACACACACACACACACACACCACCTAAACCCTAGCGTCCCTGTTCTCTAGCTCACGACAACGCGTCGCAACCGAGCTTGTAGATCAGCTATTTTCGGCGAAGAGATTCGGTGTAGAGGGAAAACGTAGGGGACCAAATGATCAACCCCTGTCCCTGGGGGACACCGGTCAATGTAGTAAAATATGGTCTAAATCAGCGGTTCTCAAACTACTATTTCCCCCCCAAAATTATCCCTAAAAAAAAAAGTTTCGATCAACTTGAAGTGGACTGTGATAAATGCAATTAGTGTTCATTGAGTACAGCTTTGCAGTATACTAGTCAGGCAGTGTTGTTATATAAGCCTGACCAGCTGTACCTATTTTTCTGATTAACAGAGTAAGTTGCAGAAGCCAAAGAGAACTGTGTGAGAACTGTCTAAATGGTAACACTGTTCAGAACAGAATAGGGTACACACACACACTGTATAAACACACATATACAGACAGAGCTAACTATGGGCGTAGTGGCCTTGAGAAGCGTGACTGTAATGAAGTAAAGGACACAGTCGTAGTAGAGAGGCAGATGGAGAGGAGAGGAAGGGACACAATAATCACACACACTCCTTCATCGTTTTGGATCGCTCCCTCTCGTCCGCCTCCACCATCCATCCATCCATCCCTCCCTCACTCTCTCTCTCTTCATCCTCTCCCCTCCGTCTCTCTCCATTATACCGCTTAAAGCCTCTCTAGTCTTAGAGAAATGGACTTGAGTTACGACTGTACTTGGATCGCTCTTATTTTTTTTACGTCCGCACCGAATCTCTTAGGCAAAAATATCCGATCTACAAGCTGTCGTGTCGCGTTTTGAGCTTGTAGATCGGCTATTTTTGCCAAATGCTGCTCCCAGAATATAGATTCAACTTGAGCTTGTAGATCTGCTCGTTGAAATGTGTGCAAATCTTTGAATATATATTTTTTAGCAAACAAGCTGTCATGTCGCGTTTTGAGCTTGTAGATCGTCTATTTTTGTCAAATGCTCCCCCCCAGAATATGGACGCATGGGGTTCAAGTGATTATTTGTTATTCTCGTAACACGCATACCTCCCCTTTCCTTGCAATCTCTTTGTCTCTCTCTTTCCCTCCCTCCCTCACTCTCCCTCCCTCCCTGCTCTCTCATGGTTTGTGTTATTGTGTTACTGGTTCGGTATCTCTTCCAGTATGCCTCCAGCTCTGTCTCTGCCTGCATCTTGTGCTTCTTCTGTCTCCTTCTCACTCGGTATATCTGTTATTCCCTCTGTCGTGCTTCCATCCACCTGATGCGTGCCTACGTGTGTGCGAGCATGTGTGTGTGTGTGTGTGTGTGCGCGTGCGCTTTGAGGGGGCACTTATGCCCAATGTGTACCAGGTAGATACCCTGGCTCTAAAAAGGAAATGAAAACTGCCGGCATTGGAGCACAATGAGATATGACAGCACATTCCTCTCTCTGCGTGTGTGTGTGTGTGTGTGTGTGTGTGTGTGTGTGTGTGTGTGTGTGTGTGTGTGTGTGTGTGTGTGTGTGTGTGTGTGTGTGTGTGTGTCTGTGTGTGTGTGTGGGGTGTGATGTTATTATGTTTGAGGACTGAATTGCACGGCGTCGCTGTCATGCAGAAACCTTGTATCTCCATATTTCATCTTTTCATGTTTCATAAATGAACGCCCTACATTACATTCTTCATCGTGCGGCAGGGTCGCGCAAAAGTAGCAAAAAATAGCCGATCTACAAGCTCACCACTCATTGCCAGATTGAAGAGATCTGCTACTATCGCTATTTTTGACAAATGAGTTGAAAGTGGTTGAAAATGTGTCGGTGGGCTTTGTAATATTTAACCAATGAAGCATATTAACCAGAGCTTGTGACTAAATGATAACTACGCTGGAACACAAGTTTATTTTTTTCCGTATCCTAACATTATTGGACATACATGGTTTCGACACGACGGTGACCATATTCAACACAGTTTTTCAATTTCCTGTCAGCACAGCTTCCCTGGTACATAAGCAGATGAAAGAGTGTGCGTGTGTGCGTGTGCGTGTGCGTGTGTGTGTGTGCGTGTGTGCGTGCGTGTGTGTTCCCAGTCTGCGACCTCTCCGCCAGGCTAGTACGATCTCTTTTCTCTTTTAACCCTTTAAGACCGGGAACGCGTCGGTGTCTCTTTGGCTATTGAAAAATAGCAGATCTACAAGCTCATAGCGCGGCACCGAGTGCCGCGCTATGAGCTTGTAGATCTGCTATTTTGTGAAAAAAAAATGCAAATGTTTGAATACTTTTAAACAACATTTTTACTCCAAAATTCTCTTAGAGAAAAAAAAATCTGGAGAAATGTTTGCTTTAAAAAACATGTATATTCCAAGATTTGCACACATATTCACGGTTTAAAAAAGAGTATGATGTGTAACATCGTAACATAATGCAACATTAATATTAACCCATTCAATCCAACAACGCATCTACAAATGTCTTTGTAGAAACTTTGCTATAATATCAGTGGTTCTACAACTTTTTCATGTCAAGGACCCCCATCTCAAGATGTTTTGTTCCCGGGCCCCCCCCCCCCAGAAGCAAAGATTTGAGTTAAAAATGTTCCCTTTAACAATATATAAATATTCAAATATTTGCTCAAGATTTTTCAAAAATAGCAGATAATTCAGATCTTGTATGAGCTTGTATATCTGCAATTTTTTAATAGCGTAAGTATAAAATAATGTTTATAGCTAAAATCTAAAATGACACACAGATGCATTCCCGGGTTGAATGGCTTAAAAGACAGATAACTAGGAACATGAAGTATACTACGTTAGTTCCATTGATAAAATAAATAAATCAATAAAATGCTCTTAAACATGCCAGCCATTCGGCTGCCGCGTTAAGCGGTCAGATGGGTGGGCCGCTAACACCCATCTGGGTTGGGCACCACGTATTATCAAATACATGACAGCCAGCCACATTCATTTGGACTTTAAAAAGTGGTTCATTTTAAAATCGATCGATAAAACAAAGTCTCAGTCATTGTGGTGAAATGGAAATGCCAAGGGACTTTTTTTGTAATCCGGTGATGTGTACAGAAGGGTTTAAAAGATCTTGGAACTATTTGCAGGACCCTGTGACCTGTGAATGAGACGACACGCGGTATCAAGGGACAGCTTTTTGGGTGAAATCCGGAATAAAGTGGAACAGAGACGACTAGCAGAGGCCCGTGGGAGGAAGAATGTGGCACGATGCGAGCCCTTCTGAAACACTGCTCTCTCTCTCTCTCTCTCTCTCTCTCTCTCTCTCTCTCTCTCTCTCTCTCTCTCTCTCTCTCTCTCTCTCTCTCTCTCTCTCTCTCTCTCTCTCTCTCTCTCTCTCTCTCTCTCTCTCTCTCTCTCTCTCTCTCTCTCTCTCTCTCTCTCAGGATAGCAGGTAGGTCTGAGTAGCAACACACACACACACACACACACACACACACACACACACACAGTCAGTGTTGCCAGATTCTGTGAGAGAAACAAGCAACCAGGTCTAGGAAAACCAGCCCAAAAAGAAGCGACTATGCGCCACATGTGGACTTTAACATATACATCAGTTATTTGAAAATAGCAGATCTACAAGCTCACAATGCGACACTTTGTGAGCTTGTAGATCGGCTATTTTCAAATAAAATCTTGCGGGGGAAATTATAATAAGCAGATCTGGCAACCCCTGCACACAGTACCTTCTCTCTCAACGCCAATCACACACACACACACACACACACACACACACACACACACACACACGCACGCATGCACAGTAAGTTCTCCACCTCCTGTGTTCCTTGGCACTGCCAGAGCTTCACCACACACAGAGATGCATGCCAGTCTTCGTTGTGGCTGGCATCAGTTAAAAACCCACCACATTGTGACCCCATTCAGACAACCCACAGAGACCAGACACACAACCGCCCGACAGGCAAGGAACAGGGAGACATTGGACAGAGTGTGTGTGTGTGTGTGTGTGTGTGTGTGTGTGTGTGTGTGTGTGTGTGAGTTTATCTTTCCAACCATAATACTAATCATGGTAGAATTTGACATATTTTGTCAGTGGTGTAAAGTAACAAAAGTACATTTACTCAAGCACTTTACTTAAGTACAATTTTTAGGTACTTTTACTTCTACTCCACTACATCTCGGAGGCAAATATTGTACTTTTACTCCACTACAATTATTTGAAAACTTTAGTTACTAGTTACTTTGCAGATATACATTTTTACATTATAAAACATACATTAACCACTTTAGCCCTTTATACCTAGGCTATTTGAAAATAGCCGATCTACAAGCTCACAACGCGTCGCATCGCGACGCGTTGTGAGCTTGTAGATCTGCAATTTTCAAACATTTTAGTACTTTTACTTTTGGTACTTTAAGTACATTTTGATACCAATACTTTTGTACTTTTACTCAAGTAAATGTTATATATATATAATATATATATATGTTGCTTTTTCGGCTGGAGTGGTGCGAATCGCGCGATCTGCACGAGTTGAAAAACGTTCCACTTCCTCTGTATCCGGGGGGACAATATTGCTTAACGTCATGCCAGGTGGGAATGCAACAGAGCTACGAGCTTCCGACGATTCAAGCTTTGTTGTCATTTTTTATCGCATCGTGTGTGAATTCACCTTTAGGGTATTAGGAAAGGATTGGAGGTTGTTGTTGTTGTTGTTGTTGTTAGGCTTAAGGTGATTGGTTTTGCTTAGGGTTAGATATAGGGATTTAGAGGTTAGGCTTGGTTTAGGTTTATTGTGGTTCGGGTTTATGTTGGGCAAGCAGGTTAAGTCAATGCAAGGGTGTGTGTGTGTGTGTGTGTGTGTGTGTGTGTGTGTGTGTGTGTGTGTGTGTGTGTGTGTGTGTGTGTGTGTTTGTGTGTGTGTGTGCGCGCGCTTATCAAAGCATCTGCATGCAGAGAGTGATGTCATCATGCTTAGTGCATGCAAATATTAATCTTGAAAAAAGAGCAAATATACAGTAGGCGTGCACGTGCAGGTGCACGGCCCGCGCACCCCCACAAACACACACAGCGCCTATGTAGGGTCGGTTTGATTAATTGGAGTGTTCAGTGTCGGTGATAGCCGTGTTCCTTGGAGACAACCCACTGTCCCTTTCATTGCACCTTAACCCTGACACACACCCACACACATGCGTGCACGCACGCACACACACACACACACACACACAAAAACACACACACACACACACACACACACACACACACACACACACACACACACACACACACGGTTAATCTCTTGCTTTCTCAGCTGAAATTAGAGCACATCTCTCTCTCTCTCTCATCTTGCAAATGACCCACCATCAGGCGTGTGCTCACCTTGCCAAGAGCAATAGTGTTTTGTCGCAGAGCATCGGGGCGACTACCGCAAAGACACAAGGGACCGCTAACGGTTTTGTGTGTGTGTGTGTGTGTGTGTGTGTGTGTGTGTGACGCACACGTATTCATGTGCACATTCTGCCTCTGAGCAACAGACAGCTTAATGACCCAATGAATAGGCCTCACACATGCACTCACACACACACAGACACACAAACAAACAAACTCTGTACACAAAGGTCTGTGCGCGTGCGCACACGCGCACACCCTGACAGCGCTTCATGTAAGCGCGCCCTCTCTCACCCACTGGATCCTTTTTCTGAACACTGGAAAACCAAGGTGACTCGCCCGAGTGTGTGTGTGTGTGTGTGTGTGTGTGTGTGTGTGTGTGTGTGTGTGTGTGTGTGTGTGTGTGTGTGTGTGTGTGTGTGTGTGTGTGTGTATACACTTAAGCACCCACGCATCAAACACACAAGCGCACACACACACACACACACACACACAGTAGCCCAAGGTTTTATCCTCCAAGAGTTTTATGTAGCTTTAAACCAGCGAAAAGAGCAGCTATATTTCCTCTGTACTGCAAGGTGACAGAGAGAGAGAGACAGAGGGAGGGAGAGAGAGAGAGAGAGACAGAGAGAGACAGAGACAGAGAGAGAGAGAGAGAGAGAGACAGAGAGAGACAGAGACAGAGAGAGAGAGAGAGAGAGAGACAGAGGGAGGGAGAGAGAGAGAGAGAGAGACAGACAGACAGAGAGAGACAGAGACAGAGAGAGAGAGAGAGAGAGAGAGAGAGAGAGAGAGAGAGAGAGAGAGAGAGAGAGAGAGACAGAGAGAGACAGAGAGAGACAGAGAGAGAGAGAGAGAGAGAGAGAGACAGAGAGAGACAGAGACAGAGACAGAGAGAGAGAGAGAGAGAGAGAGAGAGAGAGAGAGAGAGAGAGAGAGAGAGAGAGAGAGAGAGAGAGAGAGAGAGAGAGAGAGAGAGACAGAGAGAGACAGAGACAGAGAGAGAGAGAGAGAGAGAGAGAGAGAGAGAGAGAGAGAGAGACAGACAGAGAGGGAGGGAGGGAGGGAGGGAGGGAGGGAAAGAGAGAGACAGAGAGAGAGAAACAGACAGACAGACAGAGAGCTAGGATAGAGACAAAGGTATAGAGAGGGAGGGAGAGTGGGAAGGGAGCAAAAGAGAGAGAAGGGGCAGTGAAACAAACGGAAAGGCATAGATAGAGAGAGAGGGGGGGCAGAGAGAGAGAGAGAGAGAGAGAGAGAGAGAGAGAGAGAGAGAGAGAGACAGAGACAGAGGTAGAGAGAGACAGGGGGAAAGACAAAGAGAGAGATGAGGATATAGAGAGAGAGAGAGTGGTAGGAGTGAAAAGACCTTCCACTCTGTGGTCAACGCCGCGAGTAAAAAAAACACACCAGTGTATGGATGATTGTTGCCGGGTGGTTGTTGTGCCCTCACTCACCTCTACAGCATCCCTCACTATCACACAGCATCCTGCTGTTACCTACTGTCTCTCTCTCTCTCTCTCTCTCTCTCTCTCTCTCTCTCCTCTCGCTTCCATACTCTCTCTCTCTCTCTCTCTCTCTCTCTCTCTCTCTCTCGTCCCCTCTCTCCTGAGAGACATGCCATCTCATTTACCTTCACTTTGTCCTGACTTGCTCTATCACCTCCCTCCGTCCCTCTGACACTCTGTCCTCAACTCTTACCCTCTCTCTCCCTATCACCTTTTTCCTCTTTCTTTCCATTCCCCTCATCTCTATACCCTGCTTTCTCACTCCACCTACCTAGATTCTCCAGTGGTGGAGGAAGTACTGAGATCTTTTTACTCAAGTGATACAACTTTTGTTTCTGCAATTTTCAAATAGCCTGAGAATAAAATGAGACGTTGGTTAATGTATGTACCAAGAGAAGTCCAACGCGCTTCAGCCAGTTGAAGGTAGAAGGGCTTGTCGAATCAGAGAGAATAATACCTGGGCACTTCAGCAGAGACTACCCAAATAAAATACTGGAGCACGTATTCATTATTTTGCAGGGGTGACTGACGTTTCGACATTGCGTCTTCCTCAGAGTCAAACAGGACCGGTAAAAAAAATGAAATACTCAAGTAAAGTAAAAGTACTTCAAAATGTTACTTAAGTACAGTACTTGAGTATATGTACTTAGTTACTTTCCACCACGGCCTCTCTCTCTCTCTCTCTCTCGTTTTCTCTCTCTAACTCTCTATTCCCCTCTTCCCTGGTCGGCTGTCAGAGCTGCCACTTTCTGTCGACCACTCATTTATTACAGGTCAGTGTCGCAGGAGGGGCCATTTAAAAAGGACAACGTGGCCCACCTGCGCGCGCGCACACACACACACACACACACTCACACACGCACACACACGCACACACACACGCACGACGACAAGGTGTCTTGCACTCACAGACGAATGCAAATTTAGGCACCCAATTAATTTGTGTGAGTGTGTGTGTGTGTGTGTGTGTGTGTGTGTGTGTGTGTGTGTGTGTGTGTGTGTGTGTGTGTGTGTGCGTAGATGCCACAGACCCATGCATGCAGACTCCTGCAAAGTCTCACACACACACACACACACACACACACACACAACTGCAAAGACAGACAGACAGACAGACGGAGGCGGACACAGGCTTGCAGCAGGTGCACGGCTCCATACATTTAGTCATTTCCCATTACACCAAAGCACTTTTAGCCGAAGGCTGCTGTGCGTGTTAACCAGACAAGAGAAGAAGGCACGCGCAGAGAGAGAGCACACGGACATTGGTCCTATAATCGTCTATAATTAGGCTAACGTGTGTTTAAGTCAGGGGGGTGGGGGGGGGGGGGCGGTGCACCTGTGAATGTGGGCTTATATACCGTCCTT
>NC_139961.1:23060846-23185846 GCF_963454915.1 Gymnoscopelus microlampas | reverse complement strand
CAACGCAGCTGGACAGATTAGAATGTTAGAGCCATTTGTCACAGAGAGAGACAGCCAAACAAACACACAGACGGACGGACAAACTTGGCTGACAGGCAAGGCAGACGACTGACATGAAAGACAGACTGTAGCAGAGAGACAGCTTGAAGACAGACAGGCAGAGCAGACGGACTGTGTACCAGAGAGTAGGGCTGCCACTGTATCATGACATTTCACTGGACGATTCATTGTCATACAAATAATTGTGATTAACAATTTAATTGCGTTTTTGCCATTGAATGTTTTTATTGTGGAAATAGCGATGCAGACAGACAGACTGTCACTGTACCAGAGACAGACAGCGAGAGAGACAGACAGGCAGAGCAGACAGACAGACAGAACCAGAGAGACAGTGACAGACGAAGCAGACACACAGACTGTACCAGAGACAGCAAGAGAGACAGACAGGCAGAGCAGACAGACAGACAGAACCAGAGAGACAGCGACAGAGACAGACAGAGACAGGCGAGGAAGACAGACAGACTGTACCACCAGAGAGACAGCAAGAGAGACAGACAGGCAGAGCAGACAGACAGACTGTACCAGAGAGACAGCGACAGAGACAGACAGAGACAGGCGAAGAAGACAGACAGACTGTACCACCAGAGACAGCAAGAGAGACAGACAGGCAGAGCAGACAGACAGAACCAGAGAGATAGAGACAGACAGACTGTACCACTAGAGAGACAGCAAGAGAGACAGACAGGCAGAGCAGACAGACAGACAGAACCAGAGAGACAGTGACAGACAGGCGAAGCAGACAGACAGACAGACAGAACCAGAGAGACAGAGACAGACAGAGACAGGCAAAGCAGACAGACAGACTAGACCACCAGACAGACAGCAAGAGAGACAGACAGGCAGAGCAGACAGACTGTACCACCAGAGAGAGAGAGAGAGAGAGAGAGAGAGAGAGAGAGAGAGAGAGAGAAGCAGTGAGCTGAACAGCTCTGCAGGGCAGCATTAAATCATTACTGTGTTAAACACTATTCACTAGATCTAGTCGATGTAGACCTGTCAGCATGTCATTAATGACATCACACAACCAATCAGAGAGATGGAGAGACAATGCCTGATAGCCCCCGCACACACACACGTTTACATTCCTATACTTGTGAGGTCATTAACATTTGAAAATAGCTTAAATATCGCCCAAAAATGCTAATATTTTCCGTTGTGCAACACTATCGGGCATGCGACCAAGTATGAATCTGCATAACTCCACCCCCATCCTCTTAACCTCTAAATGCCTAAACACTATAAAATCTGTTCAACCATTAAAACAGCCATTTCTCTTGTGAGGACCAGCAAAATGGTCCTCCCGTGTATGTGTGTGCGCACACGCACACGCACACACACGCACACACACACACACACACACACACACACACACACACACACACACACACACACACACACACACAGAGAGAGAACGTCCGAAGCGGCATACTTTAGATTCCAAAACGGGCAAAATTTGCATCACAAATACAAACGAGTGCTCGGCGAAAAACGCTGAGTGTTGATTGTTAGTTCAATTAGCACTCAGGATTTTGCCTTGTGAATAAATAACCACACGAGGGGGCCCCCCCTGTCTTCCCACTCATCCCTATGGGATTGCATGCATGGGTTTTTTTATTCCCTGGGGAAACGCAGGCTGTGATTCAAGCTATACCTACTATCCTGTCTACTGTTTTTTAGCAGCGTCTATGAGACTGGATACGATGGACCACCACAGTGTGTAATAGCATCATCGTTTTTTTTTGCACTGAGGCTGGCTGGTATCCAGGCTCGCCACCGCACATAAAGCTACACTCGCTCGCATGCTACTGCCAATCTGTGTGTGTGAGAAAGAGATATAGACAAAGGGTGATGTCGGTTACAAATCTGAGAGAACATGAAATAACGTACTATTAAGACAAAACACACACACACACACACACACACACACACACACACACACACACACACACACACACACACACACACACACACACACACACACACACACACACACACACACACACACACACACACTTGAGATCAATTCCACCAAATAGAACGCTTTCAGAAAGCAGCTTACTGCATGCTGCCAATACACAAAGTGTGTTCAAAGGCTGTTGGATGCAAACAAACTACCAAAGCAAACAGAAACGTCTCCCCTCTTCCAAACTGCAGAGGGGTTCGTTGCACCTGCTGCACGTTGAGCACTATCGATCAGGCGGTCTGTGAACAAAGCTTTGTGAGAGAAGTTGGGCAACACGAATCTCTCAACTTCAAAGGATCCAATGATTATTAACTTGAATAATAGACTTAGTGTGTGTTGCATTCAACTGCAGGGAGAAAGTCACAACCCAACACTGTTCAGAGAGGCTGCAGCATCTCTCTCTCTCTCTCTTTCATTATCAACCTTCCAGAATGACTCGATGCTGAAGAGCAAGCGGTGACATTACAATCTAATCTAACGTGTTGCTTCATATCAGTGGTTCTCAAACATTTTCATGTCAAGGACCCCCAAATTGACACTTATTAGCCCGCGGACCCCATTTGAAAATGAAAAGGCATGCCAGGGCCAGCAGTGATTCTCAACCATTTTAATTTCAAGGACCCCCAGTTTAACATGCATTAGGCTATGGACCCCCATCTAATGGCATTTCTATCTTTGGAACCCCAATTCATATTGTAAAATCAATGTGAATTTAACTGTGAGAGTGCACAGGTCCATTTGGTTCCATTCGTACACTCTCTGACTGAGTTACATACCCATAAGGGTCCATTTGGCAACTATCAATAATTTAGCTGGGGACCCCCTGGAACTCCCTCAAGGACCCCTGGGGGTCCCCGGACCCCACTTTGAGAACCACTGTTTTATATTTGATATGAAGTGGTCATGAGAAGAACGCACACCAGGGGGCATTTTGCTAAAAGCGAGATGCAACCCGTTTCAAGATGCTCAGTAGTTTGTTACACGGAATCATAACTAGTAAGGATTAGGAGGAAGGATGCATCCGTACCAAGTTCAGTGCAGACAGACAGTAGCAGCCAATAGGAAATGTTATGTCCTGATAAAAAGGACATAACCCATCATATCAATCAATCAATCAAAGCACGCTTTCTTTTCAAATGAAATGACAACCGTATCGCATCATGATACAGTCAAGAGACAGCGCAGATATTTCAAGACTTGACACAACTGTTTAACAGAAAACATCGAACATGAATTAGCATGGATCCCCTTTGAATTGATAACCCAGTCTAATAGATGAGGAATGTTATATTCTGAGTTGAGGATGGGGGGGACTGACTGACTCACTGCATAACGGGGACAAACACATGAAACAATACTTGTCAGTTAACGTGCAACGGGAGTTTTGGCTCGCCTTTTACGCAGCGCCTGAATGCTCCCAAGTCAGAGTGAGTGTATTAGTACAGTGGGGGGTTTTTTCAACCTTTTTCATATCCAAGGTCCATTATTTATTCGGCATATATTTGAGCCACGGACCACCGTTTGATGAGATTTAGCCTCTCAGACCTAAGACTTAGAATATTCTGTAGTCGTTGGATATGATTTCGTCCATCAATACATATTGATGTGGTATCAGGAGAGACAAACAGGCAAACGTTGATCAAAATAACAATCCTTCTATATTTGTGTAGACTTCTTGTAAATTAAGTGATGCAGATGTTGAACAATAATTTAACTCTTGAGAGCGTAAAATGAAACCAAATGGACCCGTAAGGGTCCATTTGGTTTCATTTTACGCTCTCAAGAGTTAAAGATCTCCCCAATAAGCGTCAATTTGGTTACCAACTCTCCATCATTTAGCTGGGGACCACCTGGGACCCCCTCAAGGACCACTGGTGAGTCGCATCACGGCGACTCAAAGCCACCTCACACACACACACACACACACACACACACACAGTAGATCGGATCATCAAACCATCAGCAGCAGCAACGCACCACCACCGGGAGGCTATTAGCTCTCTACCCCGGAGCAATTATGAACCATGAGAGCTGCGTGTGTGCGTGCGTATATCAATGTATGTGTGTGAGTGGGTGGGTGTGTGCGCGCGTCCCTCACCTGACTGTGTGGCGGTGGAACGGATCACGGCGACAGTGACGAGGAGCCACCGGAGACACGAGGACAGGAACTTCATCTTGTGGGGAAGGTGACAGTTGTTGTAACTCCAGTTAGAACTCACATGTCCGACTCCGATTGACAAAAAAAAGGTTATCCCTTAAAAAAATTAATGAAAAATAAACGAAGGGTCCGGGGTCCGTTTGGATCCGGTCCGGTCCGGTCCGGGGGGGGGGGGGGGGGATGGGTGGGGGGGATCGGGTCTCTTTTCTTGAGAAAGCCCTGTCAAACCCCGTGCCACCTCTCTCTCTCTCTCTCTCTCTCCGTGCGTGCGCGCGCGTCCTCCTCCTGTCCCTCTCTCTCTCTCTCCACGGTCCCTCAAACAAACCGTCGCGGTTGGTTAGAAGAAGTTGAAGCACCAACTCGCCTTGTTTTGTTGTTTAGTCGCTTTAACAGTCCAAATGTTTGGATGGGTTGTTTGGATCAGCCGCTGATAGTCTCATTACCCCTCTCTCTCTCTCTCTCTCGCTCGCTCGCTCTCACACACATACACACACACTGCCATAGCGCCCGGTGCATGGCTGAGAGAGGGGGGGGGGGGGGGGGGGGGTCTGGAGAGGGGTGGGCGGGGGGGGGGGGGGGGGTAGAAGGGTCTAGACACACCCCCTCGTTACGGCTGACACCTCCTCCCGCGCGTTTGGATTGGTCTCCCAAAACGCCGAGAGTTTTCCAAGCACGCCCACATTGACTCCTGATTGGCTCCATTATAAGGGGGGCTCCGCTGCTGTCAATACACCTGTCACCGCCAACTGTTCCGTCCTGTGTTTGCTTTGCTTTGCTCTGTGTGTGTGTGTGTGTGTGTGTGTGTGTGTGTGTGTGTGTGTGTGTGTGTGTGTGTGTGTGTGTGTGTGTGTGTGTGTGTGTGTGTGTGTGTGTGTGTGTGTGTGTGTGTGTGTGTGTGTGTGTGCGTGCGTGCGTGCGTGCGTGCGTGCGCGCGAGTGGAGGCACTGGCAGAGTGCTCTGGTAACTGGTTTGATCACAGGCAGCATGTTTCCCAGACAAAAGAGAAGGGGAAATGTCCAAACGGTGTCATCTGGAGCAGTAGCTCCCCAACATTTCCATGTCAAGGACCCCCACATTGATATGCAAGTTATTTGGCCGGGGGCCAGATTCCCATCAGAAAAGATGTTGTGCCAGGGACCCCTAGAAGATGAAAAGACTTGTGTTAAAAACATTATTCCACATTTTACAAACATTTTCAAGATTTTTCAAACAATAGTTCAGATATTTTTAAATATCTGAAGCACAAAATAGGGTTAGGTGGTTTAACATTATGCCATAACATATGCCATATTAACTAATGTTGATGGGCCCCCTCAAGCACCGCTGGGGGTCCCCGGACCCAACTTCGAGAAACCACTGACCTGGAGGACATTTAATCTGTCGTGTCTTTGTTAGGTATACATTAATAATCAAGGTCTAGGGTGGGTCAAAGGGAATATTTTCGCTATTTCTGTTGGCGGAGCAGCAATGCTGGCGCTGCGCTGCTTGGTTGTTAAGTGGGCGACCTAGGAATTTGGAATATGGGTTACACAGCTTTGTTCTGCCTGTGTTCTGGATAGAAGAGTGCCAGTGGAATGCCTACAATGCAAATGGAAGAGGGAGAGAAGGCATAGGCTACAATGTAACCTCTTATTAGCCTACTAGGAAGTACTGATATTTTTTTCTTAGGTAAAAATATGAATACCAATATAGAAATACTCTGTTGCAAGTAAAAGTCTGGTGTTAAAAATATAAGTACTCATTATAAAGTATGCCCCATTTCACAAGCTCGTCATGAACATCTTTAGAAAATAGCAGATCTTCAAGCTCACAACGCCTCGCAAAGCGAGGCGTTGTGAGCTTGTAGATCGGCTATTTTCAAATAGCCAAAGTACATATAGGGTTGAAGTGGTTAATGTATGTTTTGTAACAATATTCAAACTCTTCCAAGTAACTAGTAACTAAAGTTTTCAAATAATCGTAGTGGAGTAAAAAAGTACAATATTTGCCTCTGAGATGTAGTGGAAGTAGAAGTAAAAGTATTGACAATTGGAAATACTTCAGTAAAGTAAAAAAAATACCTCAACATTTTACTTAAGTACAGTTCTTGAGTACATGTACTTTGTTACTTTACACCACTGCTAGGCGCGTAGCAAAGAAAGAAAGAAAGAAAAGCTTGCAACTGTTGCGCATCAGCAGCAGCGCTATCAGGCCAGGGTCACACTCTTCAGTTCACAGCCAGCAGTAGTAGCAGGCATGGGGACTGTAAAATGTATACGATGCTGTTCTGGGCCCGCAGTGAAATGAATGGACCCCAGCAGTACATTTTCAGGGCCAGTCATTTTTACTAGGCAACATGTACCCGCCGTGTGCGTTCTGCACGGTGACTCCGTTTGTTGACTGGTGTGGTGTGTGAAACCAATAAGAGAGAGGGGGCCAGGCCTTGTGGAATCCATGTGATTTATGACCTATGTAACATGATAAGGGTCTGTGTAGGGCGGTGGTGGTGTGGGGGGGGGGTGTTTATAATGCGTAAAATATTCTATATTATTTCCAAAGCCACAGGCCTGCCAACATCTGACTGTGAGAATCCCCCCCCCCTCCCAGAAACTACAGAGTAGATGTAATTTCCTGTGTTCAGGTGAATTTGGGGAGTTTTATCAGGCTTGCTTTCCTAGCATTGGAAAATGATGGGTATGAAATTTCATCCATTAAAAAGCTAAAAATAAGGCCTACAGATATGTATTTGATGACTGAAGCAATTAAAGACCCATCTTTAATAATAACCATTCATTACGTAAAAGTGAATATCTCTGTATGATTGCATTGCACTGATCAGACCCCCCTTAACATAGTAGATGTCATTTCCTGTCTTCTGGTGAATTTGGGGAGTTTGATACCAAATCAAATCGAGGAGAAATCAAGGACAAATGACAATCAAGGAGTCCTCATGAGTCATGGAGATGTGGTTGAAATAAAAGGAGACTCCTGCCAAATCTAGAAGGCAGCTCTGCTCTGTGGTTCGTTGATGCCCAAGAATTTAAAGCCCACGTTCATTTGGTGTCCTCTGCTGCCATCCGCTGGATTTTAGAGAGCATTGCTAGTGATACTTTAAAGACGCACTGAAGTGACATTTTCGGGCATTTTATTTTGAAGGTTCAGCCCGAAACGTCGGCTCAACGACTCTAAACCAATCAGAAGGTCCCATCCCTTCAGGCTATGGGACGTTGGATCTCAATCACTTCAGCCGTGTTGGCACACGGCTAGTGTTTGTTTACAAGTGAGAGAGAGACGGCCAGTGAAGCACGTTTGCTACTACCTGGCTTATTTCGAACCTATAATGTTTTCAGATACATATTTTAGTGTGCAGATGAAGTTTAAAATGAGTAATACACTCATCTTCAATGAGATTCAAAACGGAGTATCTCTGTAATTAAAATCAGCTGTGTTTGAAGAACGTGCAGCTATGGGAATCAAACAGGTGCATGTAATCAAGATTCATTTATATTCGTGAAGGCTGTATTATGTCATCACGCAGCACGTTTTCGTTTACAGGAAGTAATTAAGATTGGCTTTTTAGGGACTTTAGATGTAAAAATTCACAAAAATTGTTTTTTTTTCATTTTTTTGGCATCTATTGTTAGGTATGCCCATATGATGACCACGGATATGCTCTAAAAGTGTGAAAAACATATTTTTCATTTCACTACACCTTTAAATCACATCAGATGAGTCATGATTATATTGTATGTAGCCTAAATGGCGATGTCGAAACTTAATAAATCCCATTTAAAAACGTAGGCTATATAATAATGATATTAACTGACACGCCATTTGCACCTGTCAGACTTGGGGTCATTTTCATTAAATTGAATTCAGACTGTAAAAGAATAAAATCACAAATCGCTTGATAGAGCTCTCATCCTCAGGACTGTTCACAGAATGGATTCTGGCGGAACATTAAGGCTGCTTCTTTTGCATTTTGGAGGGAATCCAATTTCTGAGGTGCTTTTTACTTATTGAGTATTTCCACCTTTTATAGACCAATTATTTGTTTACTAACATTGAGCCTGGACGCACAGGTGATTGTTTCACGCAATCAATTCCCAACCTGTTTCGGGGTGCACTGGTTTCAGCACACCCCAACCCCCTCTTGTGTGTGTTGGCTAGTGAGACGCGTCCTAACGAGACCTGATATAATGGGTTTCGTTGCGCGCATACTGGCTGCACGCAGCCAGTATGACGTCGTCTGTTAAGGGGTCTATAGGCCTGCAGCCACCACATCTCAAAGACAAATATTGTAATTTGTTATCCACTACAATTACTTGACAGCTTTATTACTGTAACTCTGCAGATTTAGATTATTACTGCAACATTAAGTGATACTTTTATGATGTAGCTAGTAGGTTATTAGGCTATTACAGTTTAGGCTACCCAGCAGCACATAAAGTCATTAAAAGCATCCCCATGCACCTTTATAGCTGCGAAATTAAAGCGATATACACACACAATGCATTACTAATTACAAGCCAATAAAATGATTGTAAATGGGCCGTAGCAGTGGTGGACAAAGTTGTCTGGCTAACTCCAGTACTTCAAGTCAAAGTAAACTCAAATATTACCTATTCAACAAGTGACAGTTGCTCTGTCAAATTTGCAGCCTACTTGAGTACAAATTTGACACATTTTAGCCTACTTGAGTGTTCAAAAGTACAAATATAGGTGTGGCTCCAAAAGTAGCTACATATTACAACGTATATACAGATATCAATGCATACACATTTAGACTTAAAAACCAAGTCAAAGCTTTTCCAGAAATTCACAAAATATAGGTGCGCAGGCACACACACACACACACACACACACACACCCACACCCACACCCACACACACACACACACACACACACACACACACACACAAACACACACACACACACACACGTCGTTTGGAGTGGCTCCTAACCTCCTTGAGCATATAGCAACAGCATAAATAATTATTTCAAAAATCCTTTACCAACTTTGCTCGAGCAAATTAAGTGACATGACTTGCACCTGGCCCAACCTGACAGGTGGCGTCGAGCGAAAAACAATTAGCCTAGAATCAAATAAAAATAATAATACATACAAATACTATTACTGCCTTCTACACGGTCCAAAGGTTAATGTAAATATAGCCTAGAAGAAAACAAAAGCCTTAAACTCACCTCTTGGCGCTGAAAACCACTGGGTTGGTCCTGACTATCCCTTCCAGTTGCATTCATTCACACAGACACACACACACAGCTTAATGTTTTAAAAGTGGCGCGAATCAAACCGAGGAGTTCCCTCACTTCTCTGGTCCTATCAGCTGCTTCCGCCCAGCCCTCGAGCCCCTCCGCTGGAGGAAATAGCCCTTTTTTTGTTTAGTCAAGTGTCTATTTTATTTGTAATTTGAACATAATGAGCTGAAGGAGCGAGTGCATTGTATGTTTAGTGTGTAGATTATTTATTGTTTATATTGTATGCTCATACTTTGCATAAACTAAGTTCGAAAATACATGTCAAATATAGAATTGAATAAATTATAGAATATTAAAATAATTCTAAATACAATAATAAAAATACAAAAAATAAATACAAATCCCATAGGGATTCTTATAGGAATTTCATAATCCAATATAGGATTCTATTGGAACACTGGAAAATAAACAAACATACAAAATAATAGTATGAATATAAATTAAAAAAAAATGTAATAAATGTACTTTACTGTCCACCACTGATAATGAGTAGCCTACATTTATGTTTGGTACAGTAACTACATTATATATTATGTTGATGATTGCCAATACTTTTGTACTTTAACTCAATTTAACCCAATTTATTCACGGATGACTCGGCTCTCCTGGTCTCGGACAAGGACAAATTACAGGTCGAAAAAACCCTCAGCTCTGAACTCTAAAAATCTGCACCTGGCTCGCTGATAAACTATCATTACACCTGGGTAAAACTGAAATGACTGAATCCATTCTCTTTGGGTCCAAAATAAACCTTTGCAAGGCTGGCGGCTTCACAGTAAAAGTGGGTGACAATGTGATCACAAGAAAAGAGGAAATTACCTTACCCGGGTTGCAATTTAGATGCAAATCTTTTCAGTGAAAAAATGGCAATTAAAGTAATCAAAAAAAGTCAACCAAAGAACAACATTTTGTTAGAGGACTCTCGCTGGAGCACTCATCCAGTGTCACTATGACTATGCATGCACCTCTTAGTACCATAGCACCACAAAGGCCTTAAAAACAAGGCTCCAGACATCCCAAAACAAACTGGTCCGTGGCTACTGCTTGGCCTCACACCTACAACTCATCTAACCCCTGCTCATTTGCTAGGGTGGGGTGGCTCAGGAGTCAGGATAGAGGACAGAGAACAGAAACTTGCAATGGGCCTGGTCTACGAGATACACTACACCACAAAGACACCCATGTAACTGTCAAACTACTTCAAAAATGTCACAGACGTCCACAATCACAACACCAGAGGGAGCTCCACAAATCACAAACAAAAAATCACAAATTAAATTAGCAGACCTTGTATTGAACTGTACATTCCTGTGCTTTCTTTTGCAAACTGCTAATAAAGTATTCAATCAATCAATCAAAAGTACAATTTTGAATACAGGACTTTTACTTGTAACAGAGTATTTCTGCATTGCATTGCTAGGCCAGTGGTTCTCAAACTGGGGTCCTGGGACCCCCAGGGGTCAATTGTTTAATGTCAAGATCAGTTTAACCCTACATACATAGGCCATTTGAAAATAGCAGCTCTACAAGCTCACAACGCATCACGATGCAACACGTTGTGCGCTTGCTGAAACATTGTAACAACAGAAATCTAGCATGGGGGTTCCTGGCACAAAATGTTTTCGGATGGTGGTCCGCAGCCAAATAGATATTAATTTGGGGGGGTCCTTGACATTAAAAAGTTTTAGAACCACTGTGCCAAGTAGACTATACTTCTTCCACCAGTGTTGAGTGCAGGCACTTGAACTGTCATGTGAGACAGTAAAGGTCTGTCATTTTGACCTCGGGCAGAGTTACTCCGTCACACTAGACAGCTGGCCGCTGAAGAACATGTCCCTGTGTGTGTCCCTGGCACAATGACACTGTGCCACGTCAACTTGTGGGATTTAGTTTGTGTTGAAAGAATGGAAAAGATTATACAATGGATTTAATTAACACATCTTCAAAGGTATAATTAATAGCCTTTAATTGGTTACGATGATGATGAAAATGATGAGGATGATGATGATAACAATGGCATTGGTAATGGAAAACGATGTGTGTATTGTTACATAATGAGTATAATTACAATTATTTGGTTTCAGTTCCTCAACATTGTTGCAGCATTAAACACATAGATAATATATAGGCTAATAACTAGGTAAAGCAAAATAGCAACATGTCTCAATCAATCGATTGTGGTCCGGGTTGGATCAATATACTTTAAGTTCCTACTATCACAATTAAAAGGTTTTAAAGAAAACATGCCATGAAGGGATATTTTTTACATTATATGTTTGATATTAATGTTATATTATCAATATACAAAGTTTTTGTTCAATTGTTTGGGGGGCCACTTGTTATATCCTCACAACCCACCAGTGGCCCCCGGCCCTCAGGTTGATAATTGCTGATCTAAAGGGGCCCCCGGGGGTCCCCGGACCCTAGTTTGAAAACCATTGGTTTCACTGCTTGACTCACCGGTCACACTGTCCCACAATATTGGGGTCAAATGACAGGCATGGTTCGTCTGAGCAGCAGGGCTATAGAGGAAAGGTGAAGGACACTTGGACCCAACAGCTCTAGTTAGTGGTGGAAAGTAACTAAGTACATTTACTCAAGTACTGAACTTATGTACAATTTTGAGGTAGTTCTTACTTTACTGGAGTATTTCCAATTTTCAATACTTTTACTACTCCACTACATCTCAGACAAATATTGCACTTTTACTCCACTACAATTATTTGAAAACTTTAGTTACTACGTTGAAGATTTTGATTATTATTACAAAATCTACATTAACTACTTCAGCCCTATATATAGCCTACATTTCAGCCATTAAAAAATAGCTGATCTACAAGCTCACAATGCGACGCATTGTGAGCTTGTAGATCTGCTAGTTTCCAAAGATTTGTATACATTTGAAAAGTTGTGAAATGGGACATTCTGCATAATAAGTACTTTCTATTTTTGGTATTTGGTATATTTTAAGTACATTTTGATAGCAATACGTTTATACTTTTACTCAAGTAAATTTAGAACTCCGGACTTTTACTTGTAACAGAGTATTTCTATATTGCAGTAGTGATACTTTTACTTAAGTAAAAACATTTTTGAGTAGGCTACTTTTTCCACCACTGACTGTCTGTCTGGGACCAATACTGTAGCTCTAGTGACTCAGTCTCCTTGGAGTGAAACTATCAGTGTTGCCAGATATTGCGAGAGAAACAAGCAACCAGGTTTGGAGGTACACGGCACCGGAGGTTCTAGTCACTGGTGTAACTGCCCCTCGTCGTTGTAAGTTTGATAATGATGAGACAGTGGAGTTTCAAACAGATGCCGGTTTGTTTCTCCGTAGCACCGTGAAAACTATAGGAAACATGGACACAAAATATGCATTAACGGCAAGTCTAGTATCACAAAAATGCAATTAAGTCATTAAAACAAACAGTTGACCAAAATAAGCTTTAACTTGACAACAAACAAATAATATACTTCTTAAATGGTGCAAATAAGCCATCTTGGGACAATAAAACAGAAGGCATGAATTGTAAACAAAACCTATGCCTTAGACAAAAGACATAACATAAGACAAGACTTAACATAACACTGTTGCATTCATTATGGCAAGGGAAGGCATTAATGTGGTTACATTAGAGCAATAAAAAACTATCTTTTTTAACTTAAAGTAAACACACTCTCTTGGCAATGAAAGGTTCACCTTACAAACCTCATTCCGCCTTCCAAGGGGTGTTAAAAACACGAATTTGAACTTATTTATCTGTAACAATAGTTCGTTTTGGACTGTTACCGCCATCTTGGTTTTATAGAAACTCTCGCGAGATTCCCACAATGAGACTATGTATTGACTGAAAGCACAGAAAAAATGGGAGAACTCTGCCACCTAGTGGACCTTTTTGTAAACCACACATACACAAAACAGTCTCAAAATGTAGCAATAAAACACAACCCCCCATGGCATCACAAAGGCAGATAAACAACCATCAATCAATAAAGATGAACAACTATAACTGTATAGTAAGTATGAAAAACCCTTTGGTTGGTGGTCATTTACAACTGGTTCCGGCCGCTTGATGACGTAAAGTTATTTCCGCTCCAGAAACCCGAAAATGGTATTGATCCGTATTGATCCCTCCCAGGCTAAAGAAAACAACCCCAAAAGAAGCGACTAGATTGTCGGCTAGGCTAGTGAGATCTTTGGAAAATAGAAATTTTGAAAATCACAAATCTGGTACAGGCGAGGGGTCCCTGAAGTGATACAAATATTAATTTGGGGGTCCTCGACTTGAAAATGTTTTAGAACCACCACTGCTTAAACAACATTAGGAAACAAGCCCAAATGCAACTACACTTCGGAAGCAAGTCCAAATAAACAACTACACTTCAGAAACAAGCCCATAAGCAACTACACTTTAGAAACAAGCCCAAATAAGCAACTACACTTTAGAAACAAGCCCAAATAAGCAACTACACTTTAGAAACAAGCCCAAAAAAAACAACTACACTTCAGAAACAAGCCCAGATAAACAACTACACTTCAGAAACAAGCCCAGATAAACAACTACACTTCAGAAACAAGCCCAAATAAACAACTACACTTTAGAAACAAGCCCAAATAAGCACACTTTAGAAACAAGCCCAAAAAAACGCAACCCGCAAACTAACCAATATTTACAAGCAACTTTACAAGCCCAAAGCCGCTTATAATAAGCAGACATGGCAACACTGTGGCAGTGGAAGTGAAGTTCACGGCAGGGCTTTACGCAGCGCTCGGATGTCAGTCGCCTTGATCCCCGTCCCAGACTGCTTGATGCCACTGGAAGACATATGAGTTCTACTGCGGGACTCTTATACGATCCTTTCTGTTATTAAAGTGATATTTATATGACTCCAGTGGAAGAATGAGACTGGAATAGGAGCTCAACTAGAGCACGTATAACAGTCTACGCGTAAAAGTTGTCCAGTTGGGTGGCCGTGATGGCTTTGGATTGCAGCTCGTCACTCGTGAAAGTGGGGCTTCTTTTGTTTGTTGCAGGTAAGTCTTTATACAAGTATTAATTATTGAAATTGTAATCAGCGGTAGATTGATCAAATTAGTGCATCGATATCGTGTTGGAGGCCAGTGGTTCTCAACCTTTTCAGGCCGTGACCCCCCCAAAATAATCATATTTGAACTGGGCACGGGCACCCCTACCCTAACAAGCACTTGGAATTGTGATTTGAGTCATTACATTTAGTTTGACTTGGCTCCATAGATAAATATTGTGAAAATAGCCGATCTACAAGCTCACAATGCCTGAGGCAATGGGAGGTGTTGTGAGCTTGTAGAAGGCTATTTAAAAAAAAATATATTTACTTATAATATTTGACAATTTGGCCAATGTTTGACCAGTTTTTTTAGTAGGTCTATAGTTGATTAATTGTAGTTTTTCTTTCTTTCTTTTTTTTTAGGTACTAAAAAGTTCTTAAAGGTCCTTAAATTGTCACTTCACTGACATCTGGGGACCCCCCCAAAATCATCTGACCCACAGGTTGAGAACCACTGAGCTAGGCTACATATGTGGAATTAAATTACCATTGATAGTCTATATGCGATTGCGAATACATACATTTACACAGTAGGCCTAACACAAATCAAACCCGTGAGGGTCAATTTCGCGCGGGCTTGTGCGCACGGTTGCAGTCAGAGAAACTACGCAGTGTATCATGAGCAATGAATCAACATACAAACGTTCATGACTTGGTTTTCAGATAAATCAGTGGTTATCAACCAGTGGTCCGGCCGGGGACCACCAGTGGTGCTTGAAGGGATTCCAGGTGGTCCCCAGCTAAATGATGGAGAGTTGGTGGTAACCAAATGGACCCATATAGATCTTTAACTCTTGATAGTGTAAATGCTCTCAAGAGTTAAATTATTGTCAAACATTCTTGTTGTCAAACACAAGTCTTGGGTCTGAGAGAGTCTAAATCTCGTCAAATGGTGGTCGGAAAACCACTGAGATAAATAATCATGAACGTCCAGAATTAACCAACAGGTTGACTTTTTGGTCTCTATCCCAGGGATTACCAGCTCTTCGTCACAAGTTCATCAGTTCTCTGCGTGCAGAGAGGCATTATGCTTGGTTTTCAAACATGTTCAAGTCAAGGTATTATAATAATAATTGTATTATAATTTTCGATTTGATTCTATGGAACATTTTCTAGATTTATTTTTCCTCAAATAGCTGATCTACAAGCTCAAAACGTATGCATTGCCAATGCTTGTGAGCTTATAATCGGCTGTTTTTGAATATCTGAAGTACAAAACAAATTGCCATTTACAGTATACAGGTTTAAAGTGGTTAAACTGATTTTGATGCTATTATTTTGCTGGAACCCCCTCAAGGACCCCTGGGGGTCCCCAGACCACACTTTTAGAGAACCACAGCCCTAATGTACTGTAGGCTATGCTTCGTTGTAGGGCAAATATTGTTAGAAGAATTTGAATTATTTTCTAGTTTTAGTATGAGTTCTGAATGAATGAATGAATGAATGCCATCATTAAAACTACATATTCCAAGTTCATCCCTGGAATATAGATGAGATAGTCTATCTCATCTATATTCCAGGGATGAACTTGGAATGATCTATCTCAGATAGATCATTGCCAAAGTGTGGTATAGTGTCTCAGGTATCTGTTTTAAAATCCACCATCACTAAATAAATCCATCCTGTTTAAATGAGTTTCCCCATGCATGATGAGCTGCAGCTATGGATAAACATGGATATCCATAAGTGGATCTTGTCATATTCATCAGAATCGTTCTCATAATCCATAAAGATGGATGTGCGGAATGGCATAATTGCATGTGTCTGCATGACTTTCATCTCTGATCCTGAAAGCGAGGCACGTATGGCAGCACATGATGGATGATGGTGCATTCATGAGCATGTTTCCACGTGATGTTTATCATTTATACACACAAACATGGTTGGGGTGGTTATGTTTCTACAGCGGGGGTTCCCAAACCTTTCAGCTCCAGACCAAAAATATGTTAATTTGGTCCCGTTTCAAAAATAATGAAAAATAGCTGATCTACAAGCTCAAAACAGTCATGTGGGCAGTGTGAAGTATATTCATAAGATACATGATATACTGTATACCATTGGTTATAAAAGTGGGGTCCGGGGACCCCCAGGGGTCCTCAGGGAGGTACCAGGGGGTCTCTAGCTAAATCAGTTAATGTAGCGTCACAATCATTTTAACCGCTTCAACCATACTTTGGCTATTCAAAAATAGCAGATATACAAGCTCATAGCGCGGCACCGAGTGCCTTGTAGATCTGCTATTTTTGAAAAATCCCTGGCACAAAATATTTTTGAGATATGGGGGGTCCTCAGCCAAATACATATCATTTTGGGGGTCCTTGACTCTATACTACATAAGGTGTGTGGTTAAAATAGTAGGTTGTTCTCCCTACACCAAAGTGTCAGTGATCTGACCTCATCCCTGTCACGCCATCGACAATCTGGCCCATCACGATCATGTCGTCAGCGTACGTGATGATGATATCGTAGCGGTCCGCGGCCACGCCGTCGTGTGTGTTTACACACTACAGGGAGTATGGGAGAGGACTCAGCACACAGCCCAGAGGGGCTCCTGTGTTGAGTGAGGGTCAGAGGGTTTGATGTGACGTTGCCCATTCTCACCACTTGGCGGTGGTTCACCAGGAAGTCCAGTATCCAGTCACTTGTGCAGGCCAACTCTCTGAACTTTGTGTCCAGCTTGGCAGGAACTATCCGTGGTTGAATGCCAAGCTGTAACAGCATACGTTCAGGCAGGGAGGGCAGACGTAGCTCCACAGTAGGCAGGTGGGGCATCACCCAGGGCAAGGAGAGCCCCAAACTCCATGCTATCGATCAGCACACAATTATCTCTCTCCATAAGGCATTTATCTTTCACACATTAATCAGCCTTTTACCCTATAAACTCTACTTATTCAACAGTGTCGCCGATGAATCATGTTGTTATTGGCTAGCGACAAGGTAATACGACAAGTATAAATGAGTCATTACCTGACTCACTCCTCGACTTTAAGAAATGTTTGATGAAAAGAAAAACGTTTAGACAAATGTTTAGCCTTGAGATGAGGAGAGTGAAAACATACAGTGACAGGTAGAGAGTTAGTTACCCAGCATCCCCCAGAGCTTTAATAGGTACACTCCTTTCTTTCTCTCAACACCAAATCTCTGCAAATCGCTTGTAGATCTGTTATTTCTGCCAAATGTTTGCCCCAGAATAGGGATGCCAGGTTCAAGTACGATACTGGTGGTCTCTAGAGATTCCAGTGTTATCAGACTCCTGTGTGTAGGTGGTGTGTGTCCACCTACACACACAGTGAAACACAAAAGAGGCAAGGATAATGTATTGCTCTCCTTGTTTATTTGTTCCTGTGTGTTTGTATTCGCTATTGAGGTTTTTCAATAAAGGATGCTTTTAAATTAATGTTGCTTTTCTCTTTCATTCTCTCTCTCTCTCTCTCTCTCTCTCTCTCTCTCTCTCTCTCTCTCTCTCTCTCTCTCTCTCTCTCTCTCTCTCTCTCTCTCTCTCTCTCTCTCTCTCTCTCTCTCTCTCTCTCTCTCTCTCTCTCTCTCTCTCTCTCTCTCTCTCTCTCTGTAGCCCATGTTCTTCCGTTGGGGTCTGGCTGCCACATTGGTCTTTATGAGAGGATGATCAATGAGCACTGCCTTCCAACGTTCACGAAAGACATGGGCACTTTGGATCAAGGCCTGTGGTGCAGCTGGAAGGACACCCAGAAGTGAGTTCACTTACTATGCACACACAGAAGTGTGACTGAGTTAAATAAATGAAAAAAGAAAGAAAGAAAGAAAGAAAGAAAGAAAGAAAGAAATAGAAGTAAAATACAGGTACGTTTATAAACTTGAATATAGGGAAACCAAGTATTACTTACATTGGGAGAGATTAAAACACAAACTAATCTAGTATTACTTATTTCTGGGTAATACAGTGGAGAGAGACACGAAAGAGGCAGGAAAAGGGAATTAATATGCTACATGCTATAGAGCCAAGCCTGAACCAAACACATTATGTGGTACACACTAATGGGGTTTCACCCTGGCTTCAGTTATCTTTTCAGATGGTGAAAAATATTTTCCCCATTTTTTCAAAATGTTCCTAAGTCCTTCGAAAATAGCCGATGTTGTGAGCTTGTAGATTGGCTATATTTTTGAACAACCAGAGCATAAAATGTGTCAGGGTTTCAAAAAGGACTCCGTTGCAGAATAGAATAGGACAAGAGACACGAATGAGGTAACGGCAGCCTTTTCTTAGAAAGATCCCAAACACAGAATACAGGTCAAAACCAGCAGGTCAGAAAGGCAAGCAAACAACACAGTCAAGGGCGAGGCAGTAATCCAGTAAAACAGGCAAAACGTTAGGCTATAGGGAGCAGGCAGTGAAAAACACACAGGATGGGGGTCAAGAGCACAGAACAGGTAGCAGGTACAGGCTGGAATGAAACAGATAAACAACTGAGACAAACTAGAGACCGCATTGGCCATTGGTTCACATGACAGTGTTGTCACCATGTTGGTAGGGACAACTTGTCATAATTCCACTGCAAGAACTACTGTATATGCCTGAGTAATATATACGTTACAGGTTCATTTGGTTCCATTTGTACACTCTCAGAGTTATTGGGGGTCCGTGGCCTATATGCATACCAAACTGGGGGTCCTTCAAATTGAAAAGAGTTTGAGAACCACTGTCATATAGTGCAGTGGTTCTCAAACTGTGGGTCTGGACTCAACTGTAAACAAACCAACATATAGTGTAAGTGTTTTTTTTCTTTTTTTTCATTTCTTTTTTATACCTCTAAAAACTTAAATAAGACCATTACTGCATCAAAAGTAATTGACAACAAAAATCCCCAATATGCTTCTGTTGATAATAAACTTGTTTTGAGTGACCTGACCACTCAGGTGCCAGTCACAGGTGTGTTGAGTTTGTGTATGCTCCAAACAGCAACACTGCCCCCATGGAAAGATGCCACGTTTGTCGTGCAAACATTGCAATAGGGCAAGTGGAAGCTGGTGTTCCGTTACGCAGAGTGGCAGCATTATTTGGCGTCAGCCCTGGTACCATTTCCAAACATAGGAGTTCTGTGAGACTGGTGAAGTCAAAGCAAGACCCCAAGAAGACCTTGCTTCACTGAGGAGCCATAGGCTTTCTTCCAGAACTTTACAGGCGAGATTTGCACAACGGTACCGAAGACAGATGTCAAGGTTGCAGGACCCATGCTCAGGTGCCAGTCACACACCTGTGACAGGCACACACCTGCCAGCAAATGGTAGCTGGGCTAACACCAAATAATGCGTAATCTGCGTAATGGAACACCAGCTTCCACTTGCCCTATTGCACAGGCCTTATCCTGAAGGGACAAACGTGGCATCTTTCCATGGGGGCAGTGTTGCTGCTTTGAGCAAACACAAACTCAACAAAGTTGCAAGTCACACCTGTGACTGGCACACACCTCTCAGCAGGTGTCTGACAGGTCGCTCAAAACGAGAGTGACCAACAGAAGCATATTGGGGGATTTTAGCAGATTGTTTTAGGCGCTACCCACACGTTTAGCTGTGTTGCTCATTCCACGAATGCACAAACCTTACTTAAGTTATACCTCGTTGTAAAGGTGACAAATCAACAATAAAAATAATATAAGATACTATACCAATTGGTATTATTGAAGGGGAGAAATAATCGACCGAAGTTAAGTTTCCAAACTTTTTGTGGGCAGTTTATATATATATATATATATATATATATATATATATATATATATATATATATATATCTCACAGGGCCTCACATTTCTCCCAGGCGGCTCTGCTTGTAGCTTATGGTATGTTTGTTGTTGTCTGTTCTGTTCCGACTGCAATAAAAGAGAGAGAAAGAGAGAAAAGAGAACAGAGAACAAATAAAGAGAGAGAGAGAAAGGGAAAGAGATGGGGACAGATTGAGAGAAAGACAGCAGCAGAGGGGAGGATGTCTTTCCCAGGTGTTAAGCCCTGGCGGACAGGGTTTTGAGGTTAGGTTTAGGCATAGTTTCAGTGAAGTTAAATGTTAGGGTTTAAGCGCAATCAAGGCGAAACACAGAGGAAAGAGGGAGTCCCAGGAGCAGAGAGAGAGAGAGAGAGAGAGATGGTGACATGTTCTACTCGCAATCCTAAAACACAATCTTTTCTGCAGTAGAAGACGGTATCATTGGAGTCAAGGAGTGTGCGTGTGCGTGTGTGCGTGTGCGTGTGCGTGTGCGTGTGCGTGTGCGTGTGCGTGTGTGTGTGTGTGTGCGTGCGTGTGTGCGGACGTTCGTGCATGCGTGTATATGTGTGTCAGTGTGTGTGCTTGAAAATGTGCATTTGGCCGGGTGCATGCGTTGACAGACACCTATGGCTATGAATGACATGAACATGACATTTCCAATCCAGTGCTTTTGATATCCCCCTCTAGTAATTCATTTTTATGGCCGGTGGGGATATGTTTTATCCAGTGGTGTAAAGTAACTAAGTACATTTACTCAAGTACTGTACTTAAGTACAATTTTGACTTATTTTTTACTTTACTTGAGTATTTCCAGTTTTCAGTACTTTTACTTCTACTCCACTACATCTCAGAGGCAAATATTGTACTTTTACTCCACTATAATTATTGGACAACTTTAGTTACTACTTACTTTGCAGATATAAATGATTATATTATAAAACATACATTAACCACTTCAACCCTATTTTATACATAGGCTATTTTCAAACAGTTTAGTACTTTTACTTTTGGTACTTTAAATATATTTTGATGCCAATACTTTTGTTACTCAAGTAACATTTTGAACACAGGCCTTTTACTTGTAACAGAGTCTTTTCATACCATGTTGTTGCTACTTCTACTTAAGTAAAATATCCGAGTACTTCTTCCACCACAATTTAATAAACAGAAAATGCACATTAAACAATTTAACCCTGGTGGCAACCCTATCTTTGGCCTGCCAGTCATATCGCTTTGTGAGCTACCAGTAAAGTATAACAGGGCTTAAAGTGGTTAAGAAAATACCCCCGTCCCCCACACTCCTGTTTTTTTTTTTGTAGAAACCAAACCCTGTCTATGTCTATCAAAAAACAAAACAAACACGAAACAACCAAAACGTTATCTTGTCACGCATCTCGTCCAAACCTATGGCGTGAGTGACACAGCCCCCATATGCAGCTGCACAACGTCGACCATCCCAAGTATCTGCAGCCTCGTTGGTATGCGTCTCCATTTCTCCTGCCCCCTTCCACCTAACGGTTATATTTAGCTGTGTTAAGCCCCGCCGGTAATTCTAGCTGCTTCTTTGACTTTTTATTTATTTATCCCCCCCTCCCCACTACCACCAGTGGTGGAAAAAGTACTCAGATATTTTACTTTAAAAGTACCAATACTGCAATTTAGATATACTCCGTTACAAGTAAAAGTCCGGAATTCAAAATTTACTTGAGTAAAAGTAAAAAAGTATTGGTATCAACATGTACTTAAAGTACCAAAAGTAAAAGTACTAAAATGTTTGAAAATAGCTGATCTACAACAAGCTCACAACGCGTCTTAGATCGGCTATTTTCAAATAGCTTAGGTATAAAATAGGACTAAAGTGGTTAATGTATGTTTTATAATATAATAATGTATATCTGCAGTAAAAGTACAATATTTGCCTCTGAGACGTAGTGGAGTAGAAGTAAAAGTATAGAAAATTCAAAATACTTTAGTAAAGTAAAAGTACCTCAAAATTGTACTTAAGTACAGTACTTGAGTAAATGTACTTAGTTACTTTACACCACCGACTACCCCCCCCCCCCCCCCCACCAACACATGTCCCTGTGGAAGCTGTGGTCCGCCCCTCAGAAAGGACACTTAAAAGGCAAACTGTGAGAGACCTTGTCCATGGGAGCACTGCAGGGCCAAGCAATTAAAATTAACCGAAAATATATATATATAATATATAAAAACCCGATATTTAGCTGCACTATGTAACTTCCTCTTCTACTGTATGTGGATTTGAACCCGGTTTCCTTCCATTGAGCTAATAGAGCCTGTCTGCTTGCTCAGGGGATAAATTGAATCTTGACCATCAGGTCAAAATTCGTGTCAGATCCTGTGTCTAGGTGAGACATGACCTTTGACACGATCTAATTGTCTCAATAGAAGAGCAGCTGCAGAGAGACTAAGTACAACCACCCCAATTGTATAAGTTATATTGTATTAACATACTCTACCATAAAGATTGGACAAACATTTTATTAATTAAAATAAATTGTATAGTCCCACTTTAATGGTACTAATAGGTTTAGAAGCAGGTGTTTTTGTGACTTAGTTTTTTTTACATTTCTAATATATGTTTTTTACAATCGATTAAATTGATAATTCAGATTAAGTACTTAGCCCTGTATCATACTTCGTTGCACAATCGTGGCGTACAAAAATAGTGAAAATAGCCAATCTACAAGCAGCTCCCGACGCGTTGTGACCTTGAGGATCTGCTATTTTCATTTTCATTAAATAATCATTCATTAATATTAATAAAGGCAAAAGTTTGAAATAATTGTGACACTGATTTGAAGTCTTATTGCCCAGCCCACTACACTGTCTGTGTGTTCTCTGCCTTAAACAAATATTTGTATTTTGTTTTATTTATATTGTGCAAATGTATGTCTTCTTCTCCATTCTCATAAAATGTGATGGCCTGTTGTGATAATATGTGATAACGTGGTTATCTCAGTTTGGAAGGAAAGCTATATCTCTGTGTTTCACTGCATAACAATGTTATGAGAAGCCGGCTTTAAGGCATAATTCTTTCTTTAACCTGACATACTGTATGGTACACCCACAAAACACACACATACACCTAGAAAATAGTTCCATATTTCAAATATCACATAAAAATGCTCCTAAACAATGTTTAGTGTGAAGCAGGCGAGCTCCCAAGTTTTGAGGGATTGCTCTCAGTCTGAACTCAGAATGCCTTTTACCAGGAGTCTTCAACAGGGGGTCCGGGACCCCTAGGGAGTCCTCAGAGTTACAGGGGGTCCTCCAAATCTTTGTGTGATAGGAACCTTTTTTTTTTAACATTAACCACTTCCCTATTCTGAGGAGAACTCTAGCCAAAATAGCAGATCTACAACGTGAGGCGTGGTGAGCTTGCAGATCAGCTATTTTCGGCAAAGAGGTTTGGTTTAGAGGGAAAAAAGCAGACTAAGTACAGAGTGAAAGGTCAAGTTTACTAAGTATTGACGGTCTTAAAATACACATGAATCCAACATACACTAGTCTATGAAGCTATCTATGAAATAGTTGAATCTGCAACACAATTGTATACAATATGTGTGGGGGTCCCGGCTTCATCTCTCTCAGCTAGGGGGTCCTTAGCCTGAACAAACGTTGAAGACCCCTGCCTTATACTATACATTATGGAATTGCCAGCATGCATGGAGCAGGTCCATTACAAAGGTTTGCAAGACCACTGTCATGGTGAGAAAGAGAGCACCTTATATGGGCATATGCTGCTTTGTGAGTTACAATGGTCACAGATTAGACCTTTACTGGTTTTAAAATAGCATTGGTCATCTCCAAAGGAGAAATCTGACCCTCTTGTGTTTATTCCTTTGAGTCAGATAGTTAACCACTCTATTCTAAGTGAAACAGAGTTGCAACTGTACTTGGACTCGCACGTTTCTCTCCACACCAAATGTTTTCGCCAAAAATAGCCGATCTACAAGCTCACAATGCATCGCAGCGAGGCGGTCACACAAATGACTTGAGTAATGTTTTATAAAACGAGTCAACTTGATCTTATCTTCTGAAGTGATACCACATTTGATCCAGTAAACTGCGTATTGTCACCAGTGTATTTACAAATTTTATTTTATTTAATATAATTTTCCAACACAGATGTGCTGTTTTCATACAGTTCTGTCTTTTGTAAAGCATTTTCACATTTCATATGGTTGCCGTCGGGCAGAAACATACTTTTTAAATGTTTTTTTTAAACTAATCGCAAGATTGTAGATCTGCTATTTTCACTATTTTTTAAAAGTGTGGATTTTATAAACATTCAACCAATGAAAATAGAGCTTGTGACTAAATACTACATTTAATCCATTGGAACAGAGATATTTTTTTCCATTTCCTGAAAAGTAACAAAACAAGCTATTTATTGCGAGGTTTCGCTCCAACAGCCAGGATAATACAGTATAAAAGGATAACGATCGTAATCATTATGCTTTTTTTCATCGCCGCCCCCTGTAGGCCATACGAGGAACTGACCAACTGCACTTACGTGGTGGCCCTGGGGATGGAATGCTTCTGGCCCAATCACATCATCGACCACTTCTTCATGGACCTCCACCGGGTCTACTTCCACAGCTGCGCTCTGACCGGGCGGCTGCTCCACGACCCGCCCATCGGCATCCTCGGCCCGTTCATCGCCGTGCCAGTGCTGGTCACGCTGCTCGTGACCGCCCTAGTGGTGTGGAGGAGCAAACGCACCGAGGGAGTTCTATAGCAGCGGGTTCTCAAACTGTTTAATGGAACCAAATGGACCTGTAAGGGGTTCCATTTGTACACTCTTGGGAGTTACAGACCTGTAAGGGTCCATTTGGTCCCTAAAGCAGGGGTCTTCAACGTTTTCAGCCCAAGGACCCCCTAGCTGAGAGAGAGATGAAGCAGCGACCCCCTCTATATTGTATCAAATTGTGCTTCAGATTCAACTTTTGTTGTTTACGTGGTCTGCTCTTTTTTCCCCTCTACACCAATAGCTCTTTGCCAAAAATAGCCGATCTACAGCGCGAGGCGTTGTGAGCTTGTAGATCTGCTATTTTTGGCTGAAGTTCTCCTCAGAAAAGGGATGCTAGGGTTCAAGTGGTTAAAGGTAAAAAAAAAATTGTATCACACAAAGATTTGGCGGACCCCCTGTAGTACCTCTAAGGACCCCCTAGGGGTCCCGGACCCCCTGTTGAAGACCCCTGCCCTAAATATTAATAATTCAAGCCAGTACATGCCCCATCCAATGTCTGAATTCTTCTTCGGGAAGGGAGGTGATATGACAAAAAAATTGACGTCATTCCGAACTTGGTCTCAGAACTCCAGATGTCCTGACTCTCCGAACTATATCTCAGAAAGCCTGTCCGAACCGGAGGAGTTTCCGACGTCGGAAGGAGCATGTATCCGGCCTTTAGCTAGGGACCCCCTGGAACCCCCTCAAGGACCCTTGGGGGTCCCTGCACCCCACTTTGACAACCATTTAGTTCCATTTGTACACTCCACTTAGGTCCATTTGGTTCCTAACTATCAATAATGTAGCTGGGGGCCCTCTGGAACGCTCTCAAGGACCCCAGGGGGCCCCCGGCCCCCACTTTGAGAACCATTGTTCTATAGGACAGACAGACTGCTATATTTGGACTCAAGGCTTGGACATGTGGACTCCAGAGAGCATGTTTGTTAAATGCCAGAGCAGATGTGTGGATTGTTTTAGTGTACGTTATAGTTTTATATAATATATGTTTTTCTATTCAATTGTGCCAAAAACAATATATTACTCTACAGCAGTAGTGCCCAACTTTTTATCCTTGGAACCCCCCTTCTTACATCTGGGAAAAAGCTGAGATATGGGTGTGCGCACGCACGCGCGCACACACACGCACGTTTCTTAGATATGTTTTAATTCAACAATATTATTACTATATTTCACGACAATGTTACTTATGGGAGTTAGCTATGTTAAAGTTACAGGGTAAAACAGATAATGTATGATGAGTTGGACTAATATCACATTGAGAACACACAGACAAGACCTCACGCCCCCCTTTTGATCATTAGCGCCACCCGAGGCGGGCATGGAACCCAGGTTGGGAAAGTGCCTGGGGCACCTACAGTAGAGTGAAGAACGAGTGAGCCTGTATATACAAGATGTTGTGTGACAGCATGACATAAATATTTACACAGAAAACATACTCAATTGTTCTTGAATTATTTTCCATCCTTCACCTCACTGCCCTTTAATAGATCATATTTCTACATTTAAACCTTGAAAGAGAGCGCCTTAACATTTACACACCTACATTTGCACACACACACACACACACACACACACACACACACACACACACACACACACACACACACACACACACACACACACACACACACACACACACACACACACACACACACACACACACACACACACACACACACACACACACTCTGTATACTGTGGCGAGCAAGTTCCAGCTTCTCGTGTGCTACTCCAGCGCCCCCCAGTGTTCAGTCTGTGTATGTGCTTGTCATGGAGTTCATTCAAACATGCAGAGAAAAGTCAAGCGATGTTCACAGCGAAGGAAGAGGAGCACAGACAGAGAAAACACACAAAACACATGCTGTTATCTGCCTCTGGAGGAGGAAGCCACATGAAAACTGTTACGAGAAGTAAGCACGGGGCTCAGGGTAAGAAAAAAGTCAAGTGTATGACACGCACGCACGCATGCACACGCACACACACACACACACACACACACACACACACACACACACACACACACACACACACACACACACACACACACACACACACACACACACACACACACACACACACACACACACACACACACACACACACACACAGAGCAACTGGGGTAAGGTTCTGGGGGGGGGGTCTTCTCCTAGGGGGAGGGTTTGCAGCTCAGCCAGTAGAAGTATTTGACCACCACCACCACCTCTGTGTCCAGAGAAGACGTCCCCATGGCACACAGCAGTCTGGGATGACAAAAGAACAAAGACAGCTTGAGAACACACATTTTTCTTCAATAAGACAATTTCAGAATACGGTTTTCTCTACCGTGCATAACACAACAAATAGCTGGACATAGACACAGTGGAATATTTAGATTCCACTAGATAATATTACACACAGGTCTGGTAAAAAAAATCTATTCTGCTTTCAGAGGTCTTGATGAATTGGATACATTTCACATGTTTCCAAATGTATAAACATCCTTCGAAAATAGCAGATCTACAAACTCAAAATAGACGATCTAACTAAGCTTGTAGATCGGCTATTTTTGTCTGAAGTGGTTAATGTATGCTTTACAAACTAGCTAGTAACTAAGTTTTCAAATAATTGTAGAGGAGTAAAAGTACAATATTTGCCTCTGAGATGTAGTGGAGTAGAAGTGCAAGAACTGAAAATTGGAATTACTCCAGTAAAGTAAAAATAACTCAAAATGTTACTGTTGTTAAACGTTCCTTGTCGCGACGCATGGCTACACCTTGTGGAGGTGTAAAGACCCTGACAAATACAAAGTGTCAATGGTGAAGGTTTCTGTTTTAATTCTACTTGTTTTCAAATGTTGACCCCTCCGTGCCACATTCAAATAATGATTAGTGTGGTGCACGATGATGCAGAAACCACCTCATATAGAAACGTTTCTCCTGTATGACCTACTCATGCATATTAGTAGTGCAGACGTCGGCAGCTAATTGCAACATGCAAAGCAAGATGGGACTACAGTAGTTGCACAGACACATGGGGGAGGGGTACGTGGTATGCAAGTTGATATAAATTGATTCCGGGGTGGGTGGGGAGGTGATCAGGGGTAGTCATGCTCCATATACAGTTGTATAAAAAGTGGGGGACACATTGCTTCGATTGCTCCATTGATCAGGCACCAGTGCTACAAGCTTGTGAGATTGTTCATTAATGGTTTTTCAGTGCAATTCAAGTTTAAAAATATATATATTATTTTGGACTTGCAAGATGTAAATACGATTTCATAACTTCAGTCTTTTGTTTGCCCGTTCTGTTCACCTAGCCCTCATCTAGAAGATTTCAAATGATAACCACAGCTTTGAAGTCAGTGGTTAAAATAGGTGATATTGATATGTAGTTTTTCCTGGACCTTTCATCCACAAGCAAAAATGTTTTTGTCCCCTATGAACTGACTTAACTGACATTTTCCACCATTTTGCGTTTTCTTCAAAACACACTTTTTGCTATTATTCCTACAGAATTTTCCCAAAACTCACACAAATACACACAAAAGTACACATTATCTCTGGGGTCATGTGATCAAGTGTGTTTTTTCGGATCCCATTACAATTGGCTATGACTGCCTTCCAAAATGTGTGGGCCCTGGGCAACCCGGCCTGGCGGAGACCAGTGCTCACTTTTCTCCTTTTGTTTTGAACTCACTTATCCCTGGTGTGAGCAGACAACCTTGTGGCTTCAGCAGGGTCCTGTTTCAGCAGAGCCTGGTAGCTGGAGAAGGTCTCCACCATACACACATATGCATCCAGAGGCATGGGCTTCCTCACTGGGACACACTCATGCCTGCACAAAAGGACACGCACACACACACACACACACACACACACACACACACACACACACACACACACACACACACACACACACACACACACACACACACACACACACACACACACACACACACACACACACACACACACACAGTGATAGCCGTCCATGAAGTCATTTATAATGACAGTCAACCTGTGGGCTGGGGACCACTGGTGGGCCGTGCGGATATTGGAAGTGGGCCCCCAAATAATTGGCAAAAACATTAATATAAAAAAAAAATATGTAAGAAAATTGTTATTTTTTCTTCTTCTTTAAAACCTTGAAAATGTTGTTTTTAATTGTGATACCGATAAATATCTTCCATTGATCCAAGCAATTGATTGATCATTAAAATAAACATGCTCTGATAATGCCCTTTCGAGATTTTCAAGTGGGCCCTGGTCCAGAAAAGGTTGGGAACCACTGGCTTATAGTATACTATGCACCTGCAACGTCATGATTATGACACTCACTATACTGTAAATAGGACAGCACTTTTACACTAATTTACATAACACTCAGGAACAGTAGGCCACTGCCTGAGGAAGACGTGTTTGAAATGCATCAAGGTTTTTATTTTTGTGTCGCTATTTATTATTTAAAGATCCTTGATGTTTGTCACATTGTTCGGTGAGTGACATCCAGGGAAGAAGTACTCAGATATTTTACAGATATTTTAAGTAAAAGTAGCAATACCACAATATGAAAATACTCAGTTACAAGACGTAAAAGGCTAGTGTTCAAAATGTTACTTGACTACAAAAGTATTGGCATCAAAATATACTTAAAGTACCAAAAGTAAAAGTACTAATGTTTGAAAATAGCAGATCTACAAGCTCACAGCGCCTCGCATCGCGATGCGTTGTGAGCTTGTAGATCGATTTTCAAATAGCCTATGTATAAAATAGGGCTAAAGTGGTTAATGTATGTTTTATAATATATTATTACACGGCTTGGTTGAATGCTCGATTCTGATTGGTCAGTCATCGGTCATTATTTCTCGATAATGACCGCTGAGCTCAATAACGGACCGCTGTGTAATCAGAGACTCAGAACACCTGCTCATATCAACCTCCGCTGCTTTGTTTTATGCTTTATCCAACATGACAGCCATGTAAACAAACAACCAATGTCATTTACAACTAAACGTTGCTCTCAAGAATGTTTTTGAAAACATTTGAAGTGAGAAATAGACGATGCAATGACCGAAAAGTGATTCTATTTGATCCACTGCACTTCCTTGTTTATCGTGGCTACGGGGGAAATACCAAAACGCTCGCCCCAAAACACAGTCGCCCCGGGGCAAATCCGGCGGTATTACAGGCAAATCGGCAGTATATAGAATGGGGGCGAGTGTGTTTTGGGGCGAGTTTTTTTATGTATTTATTAAGTAGCCGTGTAATAAGCGGGATAATGCATGGGGAGGCAGTCATTATTGAAATTTAAAGCCCTTCAGGGCGATTAACCACCTCGGCTGCGCCTCGGTGGTTAATCGCCCTGTCGGGCTTTAAATTTCAATAATGACTGCCTCCCCATGCATTATCCCTTGCGTAATTAATATCTGCAAAGTAACTAGTAAAGTGTTCAAATAATTGTAGTGGAGGAAAAAAAAGTACAATATTTGCCAAAGTAAAAGTATTGCAAATTGGAAATACTCTAGTAAAGTAAAATGTAAATCAAAATTGTACTTAAGTACAGTACTTAAGTACATGTACTTAGTTACTTTCCACCTGGTGAGAGCGGTGAGAGCGGTAGTGATCCATAGTACCATACTGCCATCAGGACGGTGCTCAAGGCAGTTGGAGGATTTCAAATATATCTGTGCCTGGAACGGGATCCGAAGGCCCGAGGGCACTCGCCTGGAATGCCCTGCCATGGGATGAGGAGATTAGGGAAATCTGAGAGGGGAGATTACTTCAAGCACGGCCGTTCGTGGTTACAGCAGAATCAGTACTGCTGATACGCACGGCCAAGACATTGATGCTCACAGTACAGCAGGAAAAGGCCCTGGATGGCGTCTACGTAGTACGTACATAAGAATGCCATGAATCGCATCGTGACGTCACACGGGAGGACCACGTCAGAAACGTGGACAGTGGTGTAAAGTAACTATGTACTCAAGTACTGTACTTAAGTACAATTTTGAGGTATTTTTTTACTTAACAGGAGCGTTTCCAATTTTCAGTACTTTTACTTTTACTACTTTTACTTTTACTACTTTTACTCCACTACAATTATTAAAAAACTTTAGTTACTTGTTACTTTGCAGATATAAATCATTATATTATATAACATACATTAACCACTTTAGCCCTATTTTATACATAGGCTATTTGAAAATAGCCGATCTACAAGCTCACAATGCGTTGCGATCCGACGCGTTGTGAGCTTGTAGCTTATTTTCAAACATTTTAGTACTTTTACTTTTGGTACTTTAAGTATATTTTGATGCAAATACTTTTGTACTCACAGGCCTTTTACTTGTAAACAGAGTACTTTCATATTGTGGTATTGGTACTTTTACTTAAGTAAAATATCTGAGTACATCTTCCATCACTGAACGTGGACCTCTATGGGGGCCCCACCCCACAGGTCATGGATAAAGGTCAGAGAGAGTAGAATGAGGCTGAATGGGCACTGTGTGTCAAGCACCTGGAACTGCAAGCCCACTGACACTGTGGGAGCCGACCCCAAAGCACAGCTAGGAGGGGAAGAGGGGGCGCACCACCCAAGTGGACACACTGTGGCGTGAAAGCAGAGCTAACAGCACTGCTGAGCTCCAGACCCTGATGTTGGAGAGGAAGGAGCGGAGGGTGTCCCAAGTTGGTGTCAGCTAGTCCGCACTCTCGCATCGCATTGTTGTAGCAGAGTACCCAGGACAGTCTCTTTTCATTATTGTTAATAATGATAGCGCTGGCAGGTTTATGTCTCAAACCCCCCCCCCCCCCCGCCCCCCCCCCAACACACACATCTCCCATGACACGTTCATACTGTATGCAGACAGTAAGCATTTTATCCATAAAGTGGAAAAAAATGGAACAACAACAACAACAACAACAGGTTAGGTCCTGGCATTTTAGGCGCCGTTCTACTCACATATTGCTGACATGATATGATAATCCATTACAAGGATTTACATTACAAAGCACACATTTGCCCAGTTTGCAAAATATGATTTGAAGTCATTGTAGTCAGCAGAAACACTCACCACTCTTTGTCAGGGTAGGGCCAGGCGTCAAACATGTCTTTATAGAGGGGCCGTGTGTGGAGTCCTATTGTCGCACTGCGATAGGGCAGCAAGGCAGCATAGAACTAGAATAATTACAAAAATGTATATAGCATGCAGATAAAATACACTATTCAATATCACTATTAACTAATCAAAATAATAGTGCTACAGAATAACTAAATCCTAAAACCTGAGACCTTGTTTGACAAAATGATAATACTTCTACAGACCATTTTGTTTTAGGCATAATGAATCACACATTTTAGGATATGCATTTACATTTGTCTTGTTTATCTTCTCCCTCTCTCTCACACATGCATACACACACTTCAATCCACTTAGGTACTAGAGAATAATGGAGTGAAACAGACTATGCCAAAAACATGATGTTTTTGTCACTTTCAATACTTGCTTTTATAACTATTAACCTACAACAAGAGCTGTAGGTAGAGTGCTGCAATTTGTAGTCTTATCTCTTTTTTTTTTTACCCCCAAAGGTTTGTGGTTAACATAATCATAAGAAATTGTATTGATTTTTGGAGGTTTAATTTATCGAAAAACTCATGGCAGAGGTAACTCCAGGTTGGCCTACAACATTCTTTGTATTGAGTAGCACTCAATACAAAGTATTTTGTTTGTGTTTATTTCTTACACTTCAGTTCAGCACAATATTTTAAATGTGCTGCTCTAAAAGCTATAACTGATGAAAAAGAAGACAGACATGCACATCCCAAACCCGAAATCGGGCAGGGCAGGGCAGGTGCGGAGCGACGATCAGTGCAGGTAAATTGAAGAAAAAAAATTATAGAAATAAATAATAATAAAACGCTCACACACTGTAAGGCTCCACAAATAAAGTGCTTTATTGCACCCAAACAATCGGTGACGTTTAGAGCTACAGACTACTTGCTCCAATTTTAGGTGACTACTATACCCACCTTCACGGTGATCACTTATCCACCTAAGCTTCATTATTGAAAATTGGCCTAATGTTACTGCCAACCAGGGTGATTGCTATGGAAATCCATTTGTCCAAAAAACGAGGACTCGAGGGAGTGCGGTGCCCGGTGTTGAGTTGTTCGGATAGGCGGTTGACCAAAACCGCCGATCCGACTGATATGCCCATGTATAGGCATATATGGACATGCAGTTGTCCAGAACTGCCGATCCAACCAATATGAGCAATGAGCATTATGCTGATGAAATCAGGGATCTCCATATATGGGCATAAAACAACTTGACTCACAACTTGCATTGTTCACGACTTGCAGTAGGCCGATGCACGGGCACCGGTCTAGTCATTTTAATTGTGGTAAAAGCCAGCACAATTCTGTAGTGAATGTTGAAAACCGGGACATTTAAAGTTTTACAGATATTGGTCAGGGCTCGAGACACCCAAACCGGGACGTCTGCTCACCGTATCTATGACGTCTTTAGCTTTCCTCTCTCTCTCTCTCTTTTCTTTGTACCTCTTTGCAGATGCGGTTGAGTTGCTCAGACACGTTTCCATACTCCAGGTCAAAGTCCATGGTGTAGCTGAGCAGCGCCAGGCAGCCTCCAGGCCTCAGCACCCTGTCGGCCTCCTGGAGGAACCGAGGCCTGTCGAACCAGTGAGCCGCGATAAAGGCCGTCACCAGGTCAACCTCACCCGCCGCAAGCGGCAGCTCTTCGGCCGGACATTGCCTATGAGCAGGGGATTGGTTGGGAACAGACGAGGTAAGGTAAGGTAAGGTAAATTTATTTATAAAGCGCCTTTCAGAACAGATGTTACAAGGCGCTGTACAATAAATGAGCTAAAATAAAAGAAGAATATCACATTAAAATACCAAAGAGCAACAACGCAAATAAGTTACAAACAGAGCAGCAAAACTACATAGAAATAAACAATGCATAGAAATAAACAATATTACAAACCAAAATGTTTGCAAAACAAATGACAATTTTTTTCAGCTTTTTAAAGGCATTGACTGACTCAGAAAAGACAGTGGTAAGCCTTATTTTTTATTCTTGCTCTGTAAAGCACTTTGAGCTGCATTTCATGTCATGAAAGGTGCTATGCAAATAACGTTTATTATATTATTATTATTCCAGAGAGTAGGGGCTACGACTGCAAAAGCTTTTGTTTTCAGCCTCATTGTAGAGACATTGAGAAGGCCTTTGTCCGAAGATCTAAGTAATCTCACATTGACCTTGGGGCGCAGTAGCTCGGTTAAATAATTTGGGGCCAGCCCATGGAGAGCTTTATAGGTAAAATCATTTTAAAAACAATTCTGCAATCAATTGTATATGTTTTACAGTATATGGGCAAAACCTATGGCTGAGCAGAGGACACACTGGTGTTTTTGCTGGCGCAAAGGAATCAAAATAGAATGGAAAACAGCAACCTTCAACTGTTGACAGAATAGCTATGTTTCAGCCAACTCCTTCCCCACATTGTTGGGAAATCCCAGTGGGACTACAGGGTGATTTAGGCTTAGTTGCATGCCAGTGTGTCGTGCACCAAAAATTGCCAATTTACAAGCTCACAATATGTCACGCTGTGACACATTTTGAGCTTCTAGATTGTCTATAATCAGCGCAGGACACTGGTGAGCGATCAAGTATAATTCAGCATAAATAATTGAGAATAAATAAGGCTATAAGTAATATTTGCTAATCTATATTTATATAACGCACGCTACACGCTACACACACACGCACACGCACGCACGCACGCACGCACGCACGCACGCACGCACGCACGCGTCTCAAACATACAACCCATTTGAATTTAACTGACTTAAAATGCGTACCACCACCCTACCTGTATGAAACATTTGGAGGGTTGCTATTGGCGATGGCCAGCTCCAGCTGAGCAGGACTGATGTCGGTCCCAACCACTTTGGCGAAGTAGGGAGCCAATAGGATCGTCCCCTGTCCTGAGCCACAGCCCACATCCACCGCCAGGTTCAACGGCCCTGCTGCCTAACAACAATGCAACACACAACTAAATGAGAACAGTGCAGTGCAACAGTGGTTCTCAAACATTTTCATGTCAAGGACCCCCCAAATTAATATGTATTTGGCTGCGGACCCCCATATGAAAATATTTCGTTAAATGTTTCAAAAATATTCAAAAATGTTCACAGTTTGTCAAGCATTTTTTTAAATAGCCGATTTACTGTACGTAGATCGGCTGTACAAGCTCACAATGGCTATTTTTTAAATAGCCGATGTAGGGTTAAAGTGGTTAACCATTTTGATGCTTTATTAACAAATTTGACTGGGGACCCCCTTAACTCAAGGACACCTGGGGGCCCGGACCCCACTTTGAGAACCACTCAAATAGAATAGAACAGCGTAGCATCATGGGAAAGTATGGCATAGGGCTTTATTTTAAATCTGAATAACCAAGCTGAGTGGGTTTAACAAAAACTAAGATCTGGCAAAGATGTGGACAGTAGCCTATATGTGTAACAAAAACAAGCACACAAACTCCATACCGCATAGAATGTCCGCATGCCAACCGCATTTAGCATAAAGACTTAAATTCATATTATTATCCAATCCAAACCAAACCAGTTAAATTACATAGCACGTTTTTTAAACAAAGGGTTACCAAAGTGCTGCACAAATAATCTAAAAGTTAACACACTATAAGCTTAAGAAAATGATAATGAAAACATAATAAAACTAGAAAATGTGCTCCTCGGAGCACAGGTCTCCACCAGTACTGTTCCTGATTAATCCTGTCTTACCTATTTATATTACATATTGTCACGTGTCACTTGACCAATGTTAGCTTAGCTTCAAAAAATATAAATTATTTTTTTAAGCACATTTGATAGTTACAGGTTTTTATGTCATCATGCGTCTTGCTAGCCAATGAAAGCATTGGTGACAACATATTGTCACGTGTCACGTGAAGCTTGACCAATGTTAGCTTGGCTGAGATGGACGGACACACGGAAGGACGGAGACAAAAACATACTCTCCACCTCTGGCGGAGACAATAAACGTAAATCACTATAAAATACAAGACACACAAGCGTCAACAGTCAGTGAATCTAGGCAGAGACCACAAAACGCTCAAGCTGGATTCAAAGCCACGTTATAAAAGTGAGACGAGAGGCGAGATGTAAATGTTTCTACGGTGGGGACATTTGATATGGGAGGGTATATACTGTAGCTCATTCCATCATTTGGGGGCTTCAACTGAAAAGGTGCTGTCGCCTCTGGTTTGTAAACCTGTCTTTGGGATGGCAAAATGCAGCCGATCAGCAGACCGCAGTGACCTTAAAGGACTATAAACAGGACTGTGAAAGGTCAGAGAGGTACTGAGGCAACAAACCATTCAGTGATTTAAAGACAAACGAATAAAAAAGCTTAAAATCAATTCTGAAGCAAACAGGGAGCCAGTGGAGCGTATAGCCAGAAACGGTGTGATATGATGCGGGTTCCAATTACCATACTGTGAGGTAAAGACATATATCCTTAGTGTTGTTAACCACTTAAACCACAGCTTCTCTATTCTGGGCAAAACCTTTTGCAGAAAGCAGAAAAGACACTAGTATAGAGCCCAGAGGGACTTCGGTCAACCAATTTTAGAGGTTAAGTTTTTAATTTAACTCAAACAGGAGTGAACAGATCTGTACACTCGCGGAGTTAAATTAACACTAAAAGGACTTTGCTGTGAAGGGACCCTACCAGTGTTGCCAAATGTTGTGAGAAAAATAAGCAACCAGGCCTAGGAAAACAAGCCCAAAACCTATATACTGTATACAATGGCTATTTAAAAAAATCACAAAAATGTGGAATATTTGGAAGATATAAATATGCCCAAATAAGCAACTACACTTTAGAAACAAGCCCAAACAAACGGAACCCGCAACTACTAATATTACAAGCGACATTACAGGAAAAGAAGCCCAAAGTCGCCTATAATAAGCAGACATGGCAACACTGGCCCCTACCTACCTTTCTCTGCAGGAAGTCAACAACCTCAGGGACCAGTTCATTTGGGGTCACCCTGTATTTCAAGTAAGCAACCGCGTGCTCTTTGCCTTCAAAGCGACGGTCACACATGATCCTCCTGTCCTGTGCTAGACTTCTGTCTAACCAGCTGGTTTCGCTGTAATCTTAGCCTCACGAGCCAGGCTCTGTTTGCAATCTTAGTATTATAGATATGGCAAGCTGTTCATTAACTTTCCACTTTAAATGAAAAAGGACCTGAAAAAGAACGACGGAAAAAAAAGCCTGGCTGCATGCAACTCAAAGGTCACTGGGTTCTAAATGTTTACTGTTTTGCAAGTAATGGTTTGCTAAGGAAAGTTGAGTTTATGTTAAAAACAAATATGACAGCTAAATTGACAAAATGGCAATGCAGAAGGGTGAATAAACCTGATATATAACACAGAAATGGATATAATAATGAACACAGACCAGCAAGACAGCACAGAAAATGCAGATTTCTTCTAGTTTAGCACACAGTTCTTGATTTGTGTACTTGAACTTGCTTTCAATGGACAGCAGATGGCGCTAAATGCACATCTATGATGCTTGATGCCAACCACATGCAGTATCCTGAGCAATATAAGCCTACTGTCAGACCTTATTGTTGTCACTGTACGTATGCATAGGCAGTAGGCACATATACTGTGGAAACATTTAACACATGCGTGTATTAAAGCTGCAATCTGGGACATATTTTAATTAATAAAACGTTAATTTATCCAATCTGTGTGGTAGAGCATAGAGACATTTGCAGGGTAGTTGGGGGTGGTCTCCCTGCTTTTCCATTGAGAAATTCAGATCCTGGTCTCAGGTACGAGAACAATACTGGTTGACAGGAAGCTGGTTGCCCTGCCTGAAGCTCATAAGCACAATATCTCCCATGGCCAAATTCCCTCTCCCTTGAGCGGTCACTGTTTGGTTTCCCACGTGGCAGACCTGACCCAGGTGTCGAATCCCGGGTATTATAGTTGCAATTAGCTCTCTCTGTCAGGAGGGGAGGTAAAACTTACAGATTGTGGCTTTAATCTTAATTACCTTGTCCCAAACAGAAACAGCCCAAAAACTCTGGTGGAAAATCATTAAGAACAAGCCAAAGGCTAAACCATCAAGGTGGGGAGGGGGGGATTTCATAAGCCGGCTGGCTCGGTTGATCTCAGTCGTGTGAAACTATTCTCACTGGCCTATAACTTGACCACCGTAAATACTTTATAGCAGCGATTCCCATGTGGGCCGGGGTCCGCCCACTGGTGGGCAAGTGGGCCCCCAAATAATTGGCAAAACACTACGATTTAAATAATATAACATTAATAAAAAAACACATTTTTATTGTTTTTCTGTAAAACCTTGAAATATTAGTTTTCATTGTGTAACCGATAAATAGTACATTTAAATATAATATGTTAATATCCAGTCGATAGTCGATCCAGTCGATAGTCTATTGGTTGATCATTAAAATAAACGTGCTCTGAAAATGCACGCGGTCCACCCATCTGACCACTTAACCTTGGCTGCTGTGTTATGTGGTCAGATGGGTGGACCACGAATGCTTTAGAGATTTTCAAGTGGGCCTTGTTCCAGAAAATAACACTATTATTAAATATTATATATTATAAAGACAGTTGGTTTGGTGTCCAAATTGACCTGCAGTAGGATTAATGCTCAGTGGTAAGTGAAAAGAATACAAGAACGCTCGCCGCAAATTCCGCGACCTCGGAACGGTCGCCACCAGTCATTCCTAAACGTAACCTCAGTAAAACTATGCCTATTAAACCCTAAACTTATTCCTAACCTTAACGTCAGTAAAACGAATACAAGAATACAAGAACCGCTGGGGGGTGAGCGGTCCGTGGAAAAAATGGGGGTGACTGTGTTTTGGGGCGAACATTCCAGTGAAAAACGTACCCTCAGAGTAAAATGAACACAGAGAATTCTATATAGTGCATCCCACTTGTGATCATATTCTCCCATTTTTCCCCCTTAATGCAACATAATGCATTCCCACAAACGCACTTCACAATGCAATGCAGTGGAGTAGGCCTCCTCATCCCTGAAGGATTCCACACAGAGCCCTGGCTGGCTGACAGACAGGGGCTTGAAACCAGACCCAGCTCCTATCGTCGTGGTCGGCAAGAAACCTCCCATCTCCATATTTCAACGTATGTTTTTTTTGTCAATGAATGCATCATACCTAGTGAAAATAACAGCTCTACAAGCGCGAAACGCTATTTTCACTATTTTAAAATGTAATTTTTTATTTTTATTAAAATTAAAATAAAAAACGGTTTTGGACATACAAGGTTTCCACCCGACAGCAACGCCATACTCACCAAGGCCTGGAACGCTGTCTTCTCCACCCAATCAACACGCATCGATCCATCCCCATCCACCGATCAATATCCGTCGTCAGATATTGTTTGTTATAGGGATTGTGTTAGCGGGAGGGGGGGGGGGAGACCAGAGGGGGCACTGGACAGCTGTGCAACCCCCAACCCTACTGCCCTGCCACGTTCCTCCACCCCCCCCCCCCCCCCCCCTTTAACCCTAGACCCTCCACCCCCCCACCCAGCCAGCCCGTCCCCTGTGAGGCAGACCACTCAGTGCCTTCATCAAACCAGTCAGCAACATGCAACTCAAGCCACTACAGCGGATGTGAATGTCTGTGTGTGTGTTCGTGTGTGTGGGTGTGGGTGTGTGTAGGCTTGAATGAAATATGTCCCCACTCCCCCAACTAAATAGACATTGTGATGACAATGTTCCTGGTCCTCACAAGATAAATGTATTTTTTTTAGTTAACAAGACTGACATGAAATGTCATTTACAGCTTGGCTACCAATGTAAAGAAAACAAGTGCATCTGTGTCTGTCTGTGTCTAGGTCCTTTTTGTGTGTGTGTCTGTCTGTATGTGTGGGTGTGTGCTAGGGTTTCAGACGATAGAAGCACGCGCAGTAGCGTTTTAAATGCGGAAGTCTTGCAAGTCCACATTTGACCACCAGTTGACGGCAGCTGCACTGTTCTACTGCGGTTCAGGGGGCTTGGTTCAGAGTATGGGAAGCCATTGGCGACCCCTCATTGGCTGGCCAACAGGGAGAAAGTGAGAAAGTAACGAAAAAGTGACGACTAGTTGCAGTGTCTGTTTATTGACAGCTTTGCCAAGCTGTAAAAAAAATGTGGGGAGTTGGGTTTACAATTCAGGTTGGGATTAGGGTTTAAGGGTTAGGGGGCTAGAGTTATGCCTGAATAACACTTTGTTGTCCGTCCGCCGCCGTCATACATTGAAAATTGCCGAACAACAAGATCTCAACGCATCACTGTGCGACACGTTGTGAGCTTGTAGATCTGCTATTTTCAGCTTTAGTGTGGCAGTCATAACATCGCTGTTCTATTGTTGATGTTCTCACAAGTATACAGTAGTAATACAAACGTGTGTGTGTGTGTGTGTGTGTGTGTGTGTGTGTGTGTGTGTGTGTGTGTGTGTGTGTGTGTGTGTGTGTGTGTGTGTGTGTGTGTCCTTGTGCAGCCAGGGCTGGTGTGTGTGGTGTGTGTGTGTGTGTGTGTGTGTGTGTGACTCGGCCATGAACGATAGGCTTTGGGGGGAAAATGTTGTCACACAAATACACGTGTTTACCCAGACACAACCAATTTTTCATGCCGGGTCTTATGACAGTGTTTTCTCACACACACACACACACACACACACACACACACACACACACACACACACACACACACACACACACACACACACACACACACACACACACACACACACACACACACACACACACACACACACACACACACACACACACACACACACACACCAACAACACTATCGGAGAAAGTGCTGGAGAACATGAAGTCAATGGAGTCAGACGAACAGCCTCATGTATTGCTTTAATATCTGCAGGCGTTTGTTGCCGCAATAAAAAAGAACTATGGATGCATTTCTGTCAACAGTGAAGAGCAGCGTTACAAGTAGGACTTGATGGTTCTCCACTTAGGCTACTGCTACTTCTCTAATCCCATTAGACGGCTGGACTGAAAGCCAGCGATATGCAGGGCCTGCAGGACTGAAGTTGAAAACCACTGTGCTAGAAAGGTCACAGGTCCGATCCCTAGAAAATGTCGGTATAGCCATTGGAGGCCCATTGGGTATACAGGTTTTTACTATCAAACGAACATGACAAAAGTGGATTTCACACTGCAGAGTTCTGAATGTTAACTCGGAGAGTGTAGAAACGGACCTACGGGGCACGCAAGGGTCCATTTTGACCATTAACTACTCTCATTCAGTTAAGAAAACAAGAAGAGCCTGCTGTACATCTGCAGCCTCCTCGGAGATGAGTTTACACTCTAAGAATGTAGTATGTTACAGACTTTTTAACCATTGGTTTATGATCTGAATATTTATTTTCGTATTTTGTTTTCTTTCACAAAAGTGTCTTGTTATACATCGAGAACCATGTCGGACATAAATGTTTAATTATGCTTTCACATGCTGCTATCCTCTGGGTGGACTGATTAAGTGTTGTTATTGTTCACTTGGAATAAAACCAAACCCTTATGGGTTCATTTCAGTTGAAACATTAAGACTCGATTCTACAAATGTCTTCTAAAATAGTTTTCTGAAAAACTTGTTGCTACATCAGTTGTGCTCAAACCTTTTCATGTCAAGGACCCCTCACAATTACATGTATTTGGCCGCCGACCTCCATCTCAAAAATATTCATGGTTTAGCAGTGCACCCTTTCTGGAAGAGATATGCTAATCACTGTTTGGTTGGAATGATAAAGAAAGGATCATGAATCTCTGCATAACAGCATGGATCTGTACAGCTATAATACCACTTCACAATGTGCATAACATTATGAGTGCCTGATGCTCTTTTTCCACCAATTAGACTTCGATTGGGTGGAAGCAACGATCCCTTATTGATCTCACCTGCTAATTCCCCTTCAGGTCATGAAAGCCAGGATGTAAATGAAGGCCATAACAATATGTTAAACAGGAATTCTTTACGCCCGAAGACCCATCAAAAAGCATAATATTGAGTCTTTTGTATAGGTTTTCCCTGCTTTGTTTTGCTATAATTACGCCACTTGAAAGAGCATTTCAAAATCACAGCTAGTCCCTTCTTGAACAACATTTAAACATTTTATAAACAGACTCAATGACAAAATTCAACAGCATGACTCTCTCTCTTCTATACACTTTCCTCTCTTTCTGCACGGCGAAGAGAAAACGACCATATATGTGCGTGCGCGCGCTGTGAAGATAAAATGGCCGTGTGCGCGCGTGCCTTTAAAAAACTTGATTGTCTCCAAAATTGGAGTTACAAGGTCTGTCGGCGGCGGGAGATAGACGTTAGATCAAGTCCCCGGCATCATGAAGTAGGACATGAGAGGAAGAGGCTCTAATGTGTCCTCCCGTGCCTTCATGTTTTATGGCGGTGCTACATATTGTGCCAAACAGCCCCTACACAGTCTTTCACCAAGATATGAACCTCCTAAATCTCCGCCCGTTAAAACTTCACTCAGGTATAAGTCTCTGTTCTCCCCCGCCGGTTGTAAAGCACATAGATCTGAGATGCAGCCGCTCCTATAAGCCTTGATTTATACGTCGTCGTATTGTGGTGCCGCACGCCGTTAAATAGTCGATCTACAAGCTCAAAACGCGGCGCGTTTGCGGCGCGTTTTGAGCTTGTGGATCGACTATTTCCGGCACGCGGTACCTTAGTAAGACGGACTGTAATTTAACCAACAGACGCTGTTTTCTTTTCCTTGTTTTTTTTTTTAGTTCCTTTTTTAATAGCCAGGAATATTCTCCTCTCCCTCTCTCTCACGCAGAGGCGGGAAGACTCACCGGGCCTAATCCTGAGCTCTGAGGAGAAGAGGTAGATATTGGCTTTGATGAAAGAAATGGATTAAACAGATTACATTAAAGGCCAGTCTAATTGAACCGATCTATCCTGATTCTGCTGCATGGAGATAAATGATGAGAGGCCCAGATACCATGTCTGGGCTCTGTCTGTGTGCGCGTCTGTGCGCGCGTGTGTGTGTGTGTGTGTGTGTGTGTGTGTGTGTGTGTGTGTGTGTGTGTGTGTGTGTGTGTGTGTGTGTGTGTGTGTGTGTGCGCGCGCGTGCGCGTATGCACATTAATGCATATGTGTATTTGAGTGTATGTTTTGTCACAACCCAGCTCAATGGGGCCTTAAAAGATGACTGGTTTCCTCCCGCAATAAGAAAAAAGAACTCGTTAACAAACCAAATTCAGAAGGAATGTAAATGTAAAACAAAACAACAAAGAGAAAATAGAAATGAATTAAAATCACAATAAATGTGCGGGTAAAGAGGGTTCTTGGTAGGGCTGGGCAATTAACCGAAGATATATGGAAACCTTAATCATGTATGTTAATAGTTCCTACCCAATCAGGAGAACACTGGTCACAGCTGACAGCCGTCCTAGTTCAAGCCTAGACTATCTCTTGCACAATCTTTGAACGCAACAGAGCGCCGCGCTATGAGCTTGCATATCTGCTATTTTTGAATAGCCAAAGTGTAATATAATGTTTTTTAGCTCAAATCAAAAAATGAGGTTAAAATAGATATATATTTTTTATTTTCATTTCTGCAAAGCAGCTGGCTATAGGTTTCGACGAAATTTGAGTTATTTACGGACTAGGACTGCACAGGCGAAACAGGAGTGGGGAAATAACATCCTCTTTATTTTCTACTCATTTTCAGAGCTTCTGAAGGAGCCTACACAGACCGTTGTGGAAGCATTTGAAAATTGTGGGAGCCTCAACCAACACACCACAACACACATCTGTCTTGAAAGAATATATTTCAATATCCTATATCAGCCCTCTGTAGGAAAGAGCTACACCGGCCCTAAAAGGCAGAGGCAGGGAAAGTGCTTGTGAGAGTGTCTGTGTGTGTGTGTGTGTGTGTGTGTGTGTGTGTGTGTGTGTGTGTGTGTGTGTGTGTGTGTGTGTGTGTGTGTGTGTGTGTGTGTGTGTGTGTGTGTGTGTGTGTGTGTGTGTGTGTGTGTGTGTGTGTGTGTGTGTGTGTACACATATTGCATTCCTGTTCTGCTCCCCATAAAAATATGCTACAAATAACTTTATCTAGTCGTGTTCTACTCTACTTCTGTCCCTCTCCCTCTGCTATTCATCTCAGCACTGCCTATATTCATTTACATGGGCTTCATACATAGACAGAGCTCCAATATTGGGATTTTCATGAATACAATGTCCTTTTAACCAATCTGTATTGTATTTTAATACAATATTATTAATAGATATGCAGTCTCTCTAACTCATTGAGACATTTATACCCTGGTGTCAGCAGTGGTGGAAAGTACATTTACTCAAGAACTGTACTTAAGTACCATTCTGATGTATTTTTTACTTTACTGGAGTATTTCCAATTGTCAATGCTTTTATTTCTACTCCACTACATCTCAGAGGCAAACATTGTAGGTACTTTTATTTCACTATAATTATTTGAAAACTTTGGTTACTAGTTACTTTGTAGATTTGAATTATTATTACAAAACATAACCACTTCAGCCCTATTTAGACTTTGAAAATAGCTCACAAGGCCTCACAATGCGACGCGTTGTGAGCTTGTAGATGGGTGGCAGTGGCTCAGGGGTAGAGTGGCCGGTAGAGCGGCCGTATGGCAACCACAAGGTTCCCAGTTCGATCCCGGGCTCCCCGGGCTAGTGTCGAAGTGTCCTTGAGCAAGACGCCGAACCCCTAATTGCTCCCGATGAGCAGGTTGGTGCCTTGCATGGTTTCCTCCGCCATCGGTGTATGTAAAGCGCTTTGGATAAAAGTGCTATATAAATGCACCATTTACCATTTTTGTATCTTTACTATTTTCAAAAGATTTTATACACAATGATAACTTGAGAAATGGGACATTGTGCAAGTGTGCATAATGAGTACTTTTACTTTTGGTACTTTATTTTGTACTTTTACTCAAGTAACTTTTGATTACCGGACTTTAACTTGTAACAGTGTTTCTACATTGCAGTACTGATACTTTTACTTAAGAAAAAAATGTGAGTACGTTTACCACCACTGAGTAGCCCTGCCTGAAGCACATAAACCCCTTGGCCATGCAAGCAGGGATTCCCTCTGGCTGAGCGGTAGAGGCTTGGTTTCCCCACACAAGAGACCCCGGTTTGAATCCTGGGTGTTACAGTTAGCAATAACCTTTCTCCGTTTGGAAAAGGACATAAAACGTACAAATTTCAGCTTTAACGCCTCAGAGTGATGCCGAATCCTGCTTTCCAATACCCCAAAAGATCAAAGAGGAGCTCTGTGATAAAAGCTGTCTCTCTCCACCAATTTCACGCGTCAGCATTCTGCTCCATCGACCTTGTTCAGAACAAGGAGACAAGCACAGCGAGAGTTAGTTTTTTTCTTTTCTTCTGTTTTTGATTTTGTTTTATATTATGTTTTTTCTGAAGTATAGACTGATACATCGATATGGCCAATATATCGCTCATTATTTGACTTTTTTGACTAGTTGACGACAGCGGTATCGGCAATTATGCAGCCGATGTGTCCCGATTTTTAACCTCTTTCTTCCCTATATTTTGGGCATGTCATTCTTCGTAAAATTTTCAAAAAGCTTTCAAAACATTTAAAAAATAGCAGATCTATAAGCTCACAACGCATCGGGTTGCGATGTGTGGTGAGCTTGCAGATCGACTATTTTTTAAATGTTTTGAATAGGGCTCAAGTGTTTAAAGATGGGGTGCCGTGATTTTCAGTGATTTTTCCCCCCCTAAAACATAATCATCAGGTATTATGGTTATACTAGGAGGAAGATGTTTTTTCAAAAAAGTGTACAGAAATTGTTAAAATTATGTTTTTATGTGGACACGCCTCCAGTTCATTAAGTATACCTGGTTCTCACCTTAGCACCTCCTCCACCACCTTAGCACCACCCACCTGTCCTAGTCCCTCCTCCTCATTCCCACACCTGTTGTGTTATGATAATGAGGGAGAGGGTATGTTTTTACTATGTCACTAAAGCACTGTTTTTCTATTGGCACGTTTGACCCTCAAGGTTTCAGCCTCCAGGTAGAAACTCAAAATAGTCAGAGAAGACATAAAACACCATAAAACCACCACCAGGGGGGCTTAATGAAGTTCTATCAACCTCATAGACACGTGAAAAACAGAAAAAGTGCAAAACCATGGCACCACCTCTTTACATAAAATTAATTCTAGTTATATGTTGTCAAATTGTTATAAAACCTATAGGTGTTTCAAATGTATTAGAAGATGTTGCACTTTTTGGACAAAATATCAGACACAATATGGTAATCGGTGGTCTAGGACTCTCTAAAATCGGTATCGGACAAATAATTCTGGCATCGGTCGGCGTGCTCTAATCTGAAGGGGTGATTGTGTGTGTTGTTCATTTAGGTGTTCTCATGTCCTCTCCAGGATATCGACGCTATATTATCCGACACGAAGTGAGCGAGATGTGGTGACCTTTCCATCCAGCCTCGTTATCTCGGCGACCTCGTTAGGAAGGGCTGTTTAATTAACGGAGGCGGTGGAGGGCAGTGCAACGGCCAATCAGGGAGGATTCTGGCCCTCTGTGGTTATGATACGGATCAATGCTCTTCAGGGAGGCTGGCTGGGTGGAGAGCATAATGCGTGCCTAAATTAGTTTGATTCTGTGTTTTTGCTGTAAATTCGGCCCTTAGCTTTAACTACTCCGACCCCCAATCTGGGAACCCATTCGGCTTTGTTTTTGCCTCTGGGGGCACCACCTCCTTTTTTGTTCATAGTCCACTTCCTCACGGGTGCTTCTGTGTTTATCCCTACTAACAACAACACTACATGTTTAGGGCAGTGGTGCTGACACGTTCTGCTGTTGACCCAAACAACTGAACCGAATCCTTTTCAGGTGGTGAAGAGAGTGAGACGGTTTGCGGTCTGCAAATAGACCTTTTTCATGGCAGCCATATTGACAGAAATTAAAAAGTTACTAATCTACTAATGTCAAATGTTCTTTGCTTTCATTTTCTTATAGGTTGCATCAGGCACGGATCTACTGTGGGCACAGTGAGGCCCGGGCCTTACTTCAGTTAAGCTGTGCCTTTTTGTGTATTTACTATGAATATTGCCCACTAGACTCAAGGCCGACAGACGGCCTAATACACATCTATTCTCGCTCTACATCCTGCATGTCTGGAGGATGTTTTGAGTCTTTTGAGTGCCAATTGTGATTAGGTGTGTTTAGGTGTCTGTCCGTCTCCCCATTCACAGAATCGTTTTGCTCCGTCATGCCACAGTATAAACACCACTCACAACAAGGTCCCAGCCTCATTCTTGATTAATTTTAATTCTTAAGACACAGCAATTGCACTGGCGTGGGAAAAAAAGTTTATCCAGAGCAAACACCACTGCCTGCACCTAGACCAGCAATCGCGCCAACAGTAGCTCTACCGGCCCCACTAGGCTCACCACCACCTGCACTGGGGGAGAACGCAGAGGCCCCTGTTGCTGCTTTTGCATCCATTCCTACGGCGGCCACAACCCTTGGACTGCCCGGTGTCTAAGCAGAAAATTGGGGATCTATCGACTATCGAGGAGCCAGCAACTCAACCAACAAAATTCCCAGCTACTGAAATAAATGGGAAATTACGCACATTCAAAAACAGATGGTATCACCAATACCCATGGCTTGAATATAGTAAAAAAAGAAAACAGACCTCTGATATGCTTGTGGTTCACGGAAGAACAAAACCTACAACCTGCATAACCAACCCCCCCCCCCCCACACACACACACACACACACACACACGCATGCCAGCACTACAGCCAGAGCCAACCTACGAGTCGCACAAACGTTGCATGTGCACGCACTCTACACGATTGACTATTTTCATTTATAGAAAAACCAACACACTGCATAATTGATGTGACTGAGGAGATAAGAGCTCTCAAAAGATTTACAAAACACCTATCATTTGCAATGGAATTAGCTTAATACAGTCAATAGATATATATGGCTTATGGAATAACACAAAACACACGGACATAAAGGAACTTCTCACCTTGTACAATACAAAAGAGACAGGTGGTCTTCAACAACAATGCAGTATAGCCTCTCTCTATATATATATATATATATATGGCTCCATTAAGAGTCTGCGCAATTTTATAGAGGGTGCCCCCTGACCTTTGGGGCCCGTTTGGGGATACAGCTCTCCCCCCTGGGGACAAATAAAGCTCTATCTTACCTTACCTCAGTGGTTCTCAAAGTGGGGTCCAGGTCCAGGGACCGTCAGGGTTCCTTGGTGGGGTTCCAACTGGACCCTTACAGATCTGTAACTCAGAGAGTGTGCAAAATGGAACCAAATGGACTCGTAAGGGTCTGCATCAGAAGTGTTGTAGCAGCGAATGCAAGCCGAGGCTGCAGACAGCCAATGTTCCATGTCTTGTGGGCTGTGGGGGCAGTGCCGGCTTGGTGCTGCTTTTTCTGCTGTGCAGTTTGTTTGAGAGCGGTTGGCTCTCTGAGAGGCAACTACAAGCAAAAACAATAGGCTCTATGCACAGCAGCCATATTGGAAAGAAGTTGGGCCTCGCCCTCTTCCTTACTTCCTTCACAGGTGTTACCAATGATACTAATGAAGGCTCTGTTCCATTCTGGTCAGGGTGCTGATATTGTGCTGTTGGCTCACTAGAAACACTCCATTTTGGTTCCCAAATGGCCCCGTAAGGGTCTATAACAATGATAATCGACTGGTTCTTTAGAACCGGACTCAAGAGCTACTTTGAAGGCCTAGCTGGGTTGTAAGGCCAGCTAGTCGTCCTGAATATGCAATCTGTGATTAACTGGGTTGTAAGGCCAGCCAATCTCCTGGTACTCGGGAGAGAGTTAAGATGTCTCTCGGAATCGCTCTGGAATGTGCCTATCTGAGAGGTTTCGAGCCTCTTCTTATAATGCTGGCTTGCGGTCCTGACATCACTATGATGATGTCAGATAGTGTCAGACGTCTCCATATATGGAGCTGCCGATGTTAGTTATGGTCAAATATGGGATCAAGACTTCAGCCCTGGACGTGATGGCTATGTCTATACATGGAGTTTCGGGGAAGGGTTCGCTGATGTCAGACTCCGTACATATGGCACGTTTGGGTCTCTATGACGACTTTGCAGGTCTATTATCTCCATCTATGGGGATCTCCATATATAGGCTATTGCTGGCAACTATGCCCTGAATGTTTCCTAAGTATGCCCTGAATGTTCGTAACAGCCGCCCCACGGTTTTACCATGGAAAAACGTAAACATTTCAAGAACATTCCTGGCATACGCCGCCCCACGGATTTCTGGTGGAAATACGTAAACATTCCAGGATGTTCCCTAGCATCCGCTTCTTTCTCCTATTCCTCCTTTCGGTCTGCCATCTCAGTCTGCCATTTCGGCCGTACTTGGAGGTTTGATCGGTAATACCTCCAGAAATGTTTCCAGAACTGGTCGGCGAGGATTTGGCTGTGTCTCCATCTTCGTCTGCTCATCATTTCTGACTCATCATGCAGTACTTGCAGTAGAGATGCGTCCCGCCGCCCCATGAGGAGGATATTTTGCCGCCCCGTGCAGAACTTGGAGCTCCCTCACAGTTCTGAGACGTCATACCTCAGGCTGTCCAGACAAAAAACCATCCTCTGGGAGAATCGTCCACGTAAAGGAACCCATCGGTGGTATGCATGATCTTGGTGACAGGTCGTGATCCGTCGTTGGTCGTTGGTTGATTGTCACGGCTCTCGACCTGCGGTTGTCTCTAGACCTGCGGGTGTTCATCCTCTCCAGGCCCCTGTCCTTCTTTCGTCCATTCTCGAGATCGTACGTCATGGAGAATGTCCAGATGGGTTAGGTTGCATTGTGAGCATTTCTTGAGTAGGCCGCAATCCCTGGCCCGGTGAGATCTACGTAGGTCTCTGCCACCAGGAGGGCTTCTTCCAGCTTCAGATGGTCGCATAAAATGCGGAACCTGAATCGTTCTGAGGTGTTGCGAGGGAATGCATCATTCAATGCTCCCTTCAATCTTGTGAATTCTCTAGGATCCGGAGAGGCGAACACCGGTATGATGGGTACCGGTCCCCGATAGAAAGTCTCCCCTGGAGGGCCATGTCGCCGCTTAACGGGAGTTCTCGACCGGTGCCTCCTTGCCAAACCCCAATTGGTTGAAGAAGAACTCTGCCTGGAACGGGTCGCCCTCTGGAACTGCCGTTCGCGCCTCGAGTGTCGTCTACTGCGTGCCGAACTCTGATCGGTCGCTGGAGGAACTTAATAATAATAACTTGGATTTATATAGCGCCTTTCAGAAACCCAAGGACGCTTTACAGTACACACAATAAACACATTAATTGCCAAACGCTTGAGTAAATAAGTGTCTCTTCAATGCGGAACTTACCCTGCGTGCCGAACCCTGATCGGTCGCTGATGAGCTCTGCCTTGAACGGGTCGCCCTATGGGACCGTCGTTTAGGCTTCGAGCAGCGTCTCCTGCGTGCCGAACTCTGATCGGTCGCTGATGAGCTCTGCCTTGAACGGGTCGCCCTATGGGACCGTCGTTTAGGCTTCGAGCAGCGTCTCCTGCGTGCCGAACCCTGATCGGTTGAGGAGGAATTTACCCTGCGTGCCGAACTCTGATCGGTCGCTGATGAGCTCTGCCTTGAACGGGTCACCATACGGGACCGTCGTTTAGGCTTCGAGCAGCGTCTCCTGCGTGCCGAACCCTGATCGGTTGAGGAGGAATTTACCCTGCGTGCCGAACTCTGATCGGTCGCCGATGAGCTCTGCCTTGAACGGGTCACCATACGGGACCGTCGTTTAGGCTTCGAGCAGCGTCTCCTGCGTGCCGAACCCTGATCGGTTGAGGAGGAATTTACCCTGCGTGCCGAACTCTGATCGGTCGCCGATGAGCTCTGCCTTGAACGGGTCGCCCTATGGGACCGTCGTTTAGGCTTCGAGCAGCGTCTCCTGCGTGCCGAACCCTGATCGGTCGCGGAGGAACTGGAACTCTGCCTTCTCTTGCCTGTTTCCTTTTCTTTGTGGCTTTTGGCATATTGCTCCTTCACAGTAAGCTTTTGAATCCGGCTCTCCACGAGGGACCAAATATAACAATGATAATCGACTGGTTCTTTAGAACCGGACTCAAGAGCTACTTTGAAGGCCTAGCTGGGTTGTAAGGCCAGCTAGTCGTCCTGAATATGCAATCTGTGATTAACTGGGTTGTAAGGCCAGCCAATCTCCTGGTACTCGGGAGAGAGTTAAGATGTCTCTCGGAATCGCTCTGGAATGTGCCTATCTGAGAGGTTTCGAGCCTCTTCTTATAATGCTGGCTTGCGGTCCTGACATCACTATGATGATGTCAGATAGTGTCAGACGTCTCCATATATGGAGCTGCCGATGTTAGTTATGGTCAAATATGGGATCAAGACTTCAGCCCTGGACGTGATGGCTATGTCTATACATGGAGTTTCGGGGAAGGGTTCGCTGATGTCAGACTCCGTACATATGGCACGTTTGGGTCTCTATGACGACTTTGCAGGTCTATTATCTCCATCTATGGGGATCTCCATATATAGGCTATTGCTGGCAACTATGCCCTGAATGTTTCCTAAGTATGCCCTGAATGTTCGTAACAGGTCCATTTGTACACTCTCAGAGTTATGGGGGTCCTTGAAAATAAGACTTAATAAGCCTTCATTAGTATCATTGGTAACACCTGTGAAGGAAGTAGGGAAGAGGCCCAATTTCTTTCCAATATGGCTGCTGTGCATAGAGCCCTTTGCTGCCATAAGTGGGGTTGCAACGACGGCGCTTCTATCCTATTGGTTGATGCCCAGTCAAAGTTGGCCAATGTTGAACTCCAAGCTTCAGACACGTTGAAAGCCACGCACGTCAATGCCATCAACGCTCCGCAAACGGGCAGTTCCACCCCTTTGCTGCCATATAATGGAAGTGAATGGTGAAGCAGCTTCTGAGGCTTGTGTGTGTGTGTGTGTGTGTGTGTGTGTGTGTGTGTGTGTGTGTGTGTGTGTGACCTGCCTACTTCCTTCCTTCACAGGTGTTATCAATGATAGTCTACTAATTAACCACTTAAGCCATATATATAGTTAATATATTCATACGCAAATAGATCTATGATGCTTTGTGAGCTTGTAGATCTTCTATCTTCTCAAAAAAAAAACTTAAACAAAAACGAAGGAAAAAATAATGTAGTTATGGCTCTGTTCCATTCAGTGAAGTAGAGCCTTTCCAGTCAGCCCACATGCATAATAGACTCTGACCTGAATGGTAATCACTGGTAACACCTAGCATAACACAACTTATTCAAGTAAGTATGGATGCTGTAAAAAAGGCCTATTCAAATATATATATATATATATATATATATATATATATATATATATATATATATATATATATATATATATATATATATATTTGAATGTCCCGCGGGGCGGGACAGAGCCTTCCAATGTAAAATTTGACTTGACTTGACTTGACTTATTGGTGACGTTTGGAAATCCGGCTCAAACAAGATCATAGAAGGAGAAGCCGAAGTGAAAAAAAAAGTTCTACTCACCAAATGGAGCTCCTATGTAGCAGAAGTTCAGGGGCAGCAGGACCACAGCTCCTCAATCAGGTGACTTCCACTCATCTATAAATGCTCACCTAACCCACTCGTCTCCCTCTGTTCTCACATCCCCCTCACACACCCTACTTCTCTTCCCATTCCCTCTGTCTACCCTTTTCTTTTTCATAGGGCCCTGAGGGGAGTTTGTTATGCCCGGGAGCTATACGGCGGACCCCTGAAGCTTCCCCCACCTCAGCTTAATCACAGGCCGACCAGCCCAGATGACCAGCCCGAAGCCTGTTTTCCATTTTTCTTATTTGTTCATTTCATCGATTCATTTTCTGTTAATAAACTCCGTAAAGCCATATTGTTTGGTGGCGTGGCCCTTGTTAGTGAATTGACAAATGCCTTCCAAACATCTCAGGTAATCTGCAGCAGGCAGCAGCCAGTCCATTCCATGAAGCTCCATTCATTCCAGCACACATCTGAAACACTCCATAAATATTCACCTGCTTAGCCAGGAGCCGCTCTAATGCTGATGTTTATTCACAGTAATGGCGACCTGCAACATTTCTCCTGCTGCAAATGGCATTGGTGATATTTTCCACACACTGCGGATACCTCTCAGTGTGTTGGCTGCATACTGGATTTTTTTGTATTTTTTTTTTTATAAATGATGCAGGCTGGGCACAAGCGAGCATGCACACACGCACGTGCGCACACACGCACGCGCACACACGCACACATACATTTCTATTCATGTAAACATATTTTGGAACTCTACTCACACACACATGCCTGCACAACTGCACATATTCGGTTACACCCACCAACCCACCCACACACCCGCACACACACACACACACACACACACACCCCAACGCATCTGTACCTGGGCTTTGCTCGCTGAACGCAATGTGACTTTTTAGAAGCCACCGCTGCACAGCGAGTGCACCTGGTGAGATCCAAGTGAGAGCAAGTAGCATAAAAACAAAAAAACAGCTGAAAGCTCAGGTCTGTTGATCTATTTTTACTGCAGAGCGGGGGGCGGGGGGGGGGCACTGGGAGAGATGGGGGAGAGAGAGAGAGAGAGAGAGAGAGAGAGAGGGAGGGGGAGAGAGAGAGAGAGAGAGAGAGAGAGAGGGGGAGAGAGAGAGAGGGGTTGCTGCATAATGCATGACCCCTTGCAGCAGCGGTGTCTTTTCAAACTCTCTCTCTCTCTCTCTCTCTCTCTCACCAGGCCAGCAGGTGTGTGTGTGTGTGTGGGTGCTGTGTCTGTCAAACTCACAGCGGTTTGCGTGTGGAAACGGTATAGGTTCGTGATTCACAACCCTTTTCATTTCAAGAACGACCTCCCGGGTTTGATATATATTAGGCCAACGGATCCCCATTTTATGTGATTGTTTTAATCTCTGCGACCCCAATCTATACCGTGACATCTTCAGAGTTAATTTGAGATCTGAGAGTGTGTGGTTCCATTTGTACTCTCTCAGAGTTACAGACGGATAGGGGTCCATTTGGACCTCTGGTGGTCCCCGGAATTTGTCTGATTCCGATTATTTGGAGAACAGTACGGACGATAGGATGATATCAAACTAAACTAATGCTATAATGTACTAAACATCAGTATATACCTGCTATCACATGCACTATACTGTATGTCTATATCTTTATTTATTTTATGTAACCTGTTCTTATCTCTTAACATTCTGCTCTATCCTCTCCCTTCTCACGAAATATGTGAAAATGATGGAGTGTGCTCTTTACACCTGTAAACCTGTGACGGGACAAATAAAGCTCTACACCAAAAAAAATCATGTGTGCAGGTGTCTTTCATTGTAGTCAGACTGACATGCTTATTGTTTATCCTGTGTGCATGCACTACACGTTTTACCAAACCCACAGAAAAGACTTCATTCTGTTCATTCCACACTTGACCTCGGTTTTATTTCTATTTAACATAATAAAGTGTGCTTCAGAAATGCAGCTACGATCAGACTGTTGATGAACAAGGCATGACCATCGCCTGTCATCAGATTGGACTTTTGTTTCCCTCATAGACCTACCTGCGGATTATACCAGTAAAGCAACCTATTGAGGACTAATACAGTATGGTTGAACTTGACACTTGCCGATACTCTGCACCTTAATCTTCACGTACATGCACAGATAGCCTACTCTTCTTGCACTAATGTCTAGGAACAGATACCAGCTGCTATGCTCATGCACCTTATCCTCCCCCCCTCTTCTCTCTCTTTTTCTGGCACTGGAGCTCACACAAAAACTAATTTCATCCACTGTTTTACACCTGCAAACCTGTGATGTGACAATGAAGATGATTCTGATTCTGAGCTTGATTTGATATTATTCCAAGATAAGATATCTATATCTGGCAACAAAAAAAAAAAGCATCTTCTCTGCACTTTGGAGTGAAGCCCATCAGGGTTGCCAGATCTACTTATTATAATTTCCCCGCAAGATTTTATTTGAAAATAGCCGATCTACGATGCGACGCGTTGTGAGCTTGTAGATCGGCTATTTTCAAATAGCTGATGTATATGTGAAAGTCCTCACGTGGCCCATAGTCGCTTCTTTTGGGCTGGTTTTCCTAGACCCGGTTCCTTGTTTCTCTCACAGAATCTGGCGACACCGAAGACCATTCTCAAACATTACAGTATTGTTTATTATCCGAGCAGAATTGTGTGCAGAGCGTGGATTGGCGCCGGGCATCACAAGCAGGCCCGACTAATGAAACGTTGATGAGTATCCCTCTCTGAATCCACAAGCATGATTAGGCTTTAATTACTGAGGGCCACCCCGACATATTCCCTATAATTGGAAATACCTAAGCACTTGGCTCTGTCTGTGGCAGCAGCCAAAAGAATCCATCGCCTCCCCCAGTCCCGTCCATGGGACAAATCTCTCTCATTTCAGACAGAAAATCCACTTGTTCTGGGCATGGTGTCAAGAGAATTTTGAGACTTTTTTTTCCCCCTCACCAGTTCCAATTGTGCGGCTCTAATCTAAGTACGTCTCAAAGACCCCTAGTCTCCAAGTAAGTCGGTGTAATCGGAGTAAAGGTTTACTTATCCATGCCTAAATCCGTGGCGGCGGCGGGCGCACAATAAAAAGGTGTTGATCGGGGGATCGGGGCATATTGCAGAGAGGGGAGGCTTTCAACTCGCAGAATGGGCATCCCAGTGAGTTGGCATCTAACACCCGCCAGATGTGGCAATCACTTCCCCTAAATGGCTGCCAAGCGCCTACACGACACCCACTGGCACTGGCAGCTCTCCCTCCCCCCTCGGTGAATGTTATGCCACATAAGAAATACAAAAAAAATAAATAAGAGGCTTTATGTTTGAGCTGATTCACTGAAGCCCAGAGAAATCCTTTAGCTCCCCTTTATTGCAGTAGCTTGAACTCGACATGATCGCACAGCGTTCATGTCCTCCCCTTAATGGAGCGAGTCCCCCTGAGCGGCGGTGGACAGACTCGACATAGCTCAGCTGTCAATGTAACATTTCTCAGGTGTCTCTTGGTTAAAAGGGGATGTTACTAGACATCTAGAACAGCCATTCCCTCCCAACCATGCGGGCCCAGGGACCATGCACAGAACAAGGACAATCTCACGGCCGATGAGCTAGCGCCTAAAAAAAACGTGTGCTATCACCTCCCTTTCTTTAAATATATAAACTGTGGTTTCTTTCATGTGTAAGCGATTCCCAAAACAGTTCACGCTCGACCGACACGCGAGGCTGTTCGGCACAGGCGATCCTCAAAATAATTGGTTCGGGAAGCTAACCTGTGTACGCGCACATAGTCTCTGTGTTTGTATATGTACAAATAATTGGTCTACTGTATATATAGAGATAATGTTGATAGTGGACCTTTAAGATGGACGGTAAAGTGCTGAGAGGGAGCTTCTGTATAGAAGAGACATATAGCAGAGGTAGCATACATGCATGCCCCGTGGTGACACTTGGACAGGTGCCAGGATCGCTCTCTATGCACATCTAATCTAAAGGCCGGCATGACACATGTTTATCGACCTCTCTTCTTATAATGATGTCTTTCCTGGCTGTGACCTCCTCGCGCCAATTAACTGGGCAACGAATCCACTTCTCTTGACCTTGTCTCTGCACCCGGTGCTGAATCCGTGCCATTATTCCACGACTCTCTAAATCCTATTAGAAAAACGGAGACATGTGTGCGCTTATATAGGAGGAGTGGTTCTCAAAGTGTGGTCCGGGACACCCCCAGGGGGTCCTTGAGATGGTTCCGGGGGGTCCCCGGCTAAATGAATGGGAGTTAGGCACCAAATGGTCCCTTTACAGATCTGTGACTCTGAGAGTTATGAGGGTTTGTGAGATTAAAAAAGATTGAGAGCCACTGATGTAGAGGAGGTGATCGGAGAGAAAGACGACCCCCCCCTCCATAACGCCCTTCCTTCGATTCCTCTATTCAGGTCAGGCGCGTCGCATATTCCAGTTGAAAGTCAGTTGTTTTCAGTGAGTGACTGTCATACTCACAAGTATAAATCATTGGTTCTCAAAGTGGGGTCCGGGGACACCCAGGGGTCCTTGGGGGGGTTCCAGGGGGTCCCCAGCAAAATGTGTTAATATAGCATCACAACCTTTTAAGCTTTTATACTTTACATTCAAAAATAGCAGATCTACAAGCTCATAGTGAGTGAGCACTGAGTTCCGCGCTATGAGCTTGTAGATCTGCTATTTTTGAAAAATCGTGAACATTTGTGCAAACCTTTGAATATATATATTTTTAAAGCGAACATTTGCAACTCAAATCTTTGCTTCTGGGGGTCCCTGCATGGAACTAGATATCTGAGATGGGGGTCCGCGGCTAAATATATATCATTCTGGGGGTCCTTGACACGAAAAAGTTTGAGAACCACCGGTATAAATCAAACTCGATTTACGCTGGGTGGCCGTGCCACTTGCCCTCAAGAACCGATCTCCAAGCTAACGACGTATTGTGGCGTGACTTTTACGAGCTCAGTTCTCGTCGGCAACAGCGACACTGCCGCGTGACGGAGCGCAGTACACATTTGGGGATTACAGCTTGCCGTATACTTTGTCATCTCTGTCAGCGCAGGGTAAAAACGACAGCCGGCCCTCCAGCGCCGGCGTGCACGGAGCTGCTGAGCTTCGGCTGTGGCTTGGAAAATGTCTCTTTCATCTCCGACTCCACAGCCCTCCCCGCAGACCGAGGCGCTAGGTGCAATAAGGTAGATAGCGCATTACGTCGCCGCCTGTAATTACAGATAAAAGAACATTAAGTTCGACAGATACATGTAAGCCGGCTGATGAGGGTGCCCATTTCAATTAAGGAGCCTTAAATGAGAAAACCTTATGGGAGTTTCTCTACTGCCAGACCTAAGCAGGATTAATACAGTGAATAGGGCCATTTACTAGGGCATAATTACTCCCTAATTAGCTATTAGTTATTCTATTACCCCTTTTATCACTTAGTCACGGTCAAAAAGGCAGAAATAGTGGATAAGTCATCACCTTGGTCGGTAACAGATGTAATTAACACACCATGGAGACAGAGAGAGAGGGAGAGAGAGAGAGAGGGAGAGAGAGAGTTAGTGTATTCAGTCAAACTAGCTGTATTTCAGACTCTTTCCGGTCCGTGACTTGCTCTGCCACAATCAATCGAATTTCACTAGGAACACATATTGAGTTTTATATGCACTGCGTGCAGGAGGGGATTCTTATAGCTTCATAACGAAGCCTGCGTTGTTTGTGTTCGGTGTATTTTTCTGTATTCTGAGGGAAAACAGCCCCGCAGAGGTTGTTATAACCTTAAAAGAAAGGAGACACAAATTAGTCGGATGATGAGTTGGCATCTTGCGGTGTTGATGCCTGTCTAGCTGCTTTCCGTCTCCCTTCTCGTGGGAATCCAGTGGAAGTATGTGTTTGTGCTACGCGTAGAAACTTAGAATCTTTGCCCAGAATCTTATCCTGCCTGCTTAAGGAAAGGCAAAATACTGTGTTGCTGCTTTAAATGGTTGCTCCTAAACTGTTTTTCCACACATTTTTACAATCCTGTGTGTGGATTTGAGTCCATTTTAATCCCACATCCCGTAAACATTTAAGCCTGATTCACACTTGGTTCACGCTGGTTTAGCGTGCAGGAAAAAAAGCCCACGGACAAGATGGCTTGTAGATCGGATCGTATAGAACGTTTTTTTTTCTGGACGTGACATTGCACTCAAGCCTATAAATCAAGCCATAGGCCAGTTTAGACCAACGGATCACACACACTCAAATGTTCTGACAGGCTTACTTAAAGATCGACTTCACCCATTTTCAACCTGTCTTCATATAATTGGTCCTCACTCCTCAAGAGGATGGCTGTGGACAGTTCAGAAATCAGTCTACCAGTGACATCATCGATGGGGAATCCAAGCTAATAAAAACTACAGGCTTTCTATTCCTAGAAAGTTAGCATGCTATAATGGAAGTCATTGTTCTTGCGTTAATACAAATCTAAATAAAAAATGTGAAATATTGAAGGACAAAAAAACCTTCCTAACGTTTCTGAAGTGTCCACAGCCCTATACTGTATGAGACACAGACTGAGTAGAAAAGAATTACACAATTTTATCAGGAGCATTAGTGAGGAGCAGGTTAGTTATTATATGAAGATAGGTTGAAAATGGGTGAAGTCGTCCTTTAACTAGAAGAATATTGCTTCTGTGTTATTTAATATATTCATTCATATAATTTATACGTCTCAGCCTGATAAAAAACTCTGTAGAGAACTATATGCTTTATTACTGCTTTATGCCTACTTACCTACTGGTCATTGAGAATAAATGATCAGACTATCAATGCTGGATGTGTGGCCATTGTCATCAAACTGAATGGTGCAGTGACAGGGCTTGATGAGGAACTGTGGTATTGCATGAGGTATAAGCCACTAAGCCGTGATGATTCACAGCATAATGTCGGCGGATATAATTAGGGGTGCAACTAATTTGTTTCTTAATGATTATTCTATCAATTACGTTTTCTATTAACCGTATAATCGTAACATATTTATGTTGTATATATCAACGAATCAACGTGAAAAAAGTTTGATAGATTTTATTTTTTGGTCTGATTAACCATTTAACACGTTGTGTTCCAAACACGAAGATCTTCGTGTTTGCAATTCTTTTTTTTTTGTTTTCCTCTCCACGTGGGGCGCTTTAACGCAACTTTGGAATGACCCACGGAGCCTGTAAAATGGAAAGGACGGGATGTGGATCCGTGCCAAAAAACATACCTTCCGTCCACTCCCATTTTATGATCTTGAGAAAAAGATCCATATCTCCCTATCTTTTTAACGTGGTGAAAACGAGCCATTTTCGACGCACTATCACTCTGCAATGGCGGATCGCATGAGAAATATTATTGTTCTAGGCGTTAGTCGGGACCCTCGACGATCGTGCGCGCAGCCTTTGTTTACATTCGGATCCTCGTGGAGCCGTCTACAGCTCTAAACACATACCAGCGTAAACGGTAAGATCGCTGGCACTGGATGTACCTCTGGCACTTATTGTGTAAGCTCTATTCAAATTTCGTAGTTTCGCACAAAAATAGCCGATCCTACACATCGCGAGGCTTTGTGAACTTGCTATTTTTGTAAAAAAAAGTTTGACAGAAAAAGATTGTAATTACCTTTTTTTCCGATTAACTGTTGCATCCCTAGTAGCCTGGTAAACCCTCCCTCCGGAAATCTCATTTCCATTTGATTTCAGGAAGGAGTCTGGCATGATTGCTCATTCTGCAATATTGGCTGTGGGCTGGAGTTGGGCGGGAGTAATACCGTTGACTGACAACCCCTTCAACCAATGATCGTTTTTCCCCTTCAGCCAATCAGCAGTTCATTTTGACGAGCTCCAGACTATGTGACGCAACGGGACTTTTGGGACGGCCATGCCGAAAATAGGTTGCCTTATTGGGATACATGCGTGTCACTCCCCGCCCCTGCCGGTTCTCTAAATTTATATTTTTAAATAGGCTCTGTCATGATTAATTGACCACATATATGAAGTTAAACAACTAAATTCTATCCAAACGATATGTTAATAGTAAATTCCGTGCCTCAAAAAAGAAGTTTGAGACCGTTTTAAGAACGAAACTAAGAAGTGACGGCACTCGGACAACAACAATGGCTGCCGTTCGTCTTTTGTCGGCGGCTCTCAGGCTGCACTCGGCTTCATTCGGGCTCACTCGAACTCGCCACCTGATTGGCCAACGTAAGCTGTCAATCACAGAACGATGAGCGACGACGCTGATAGGCGCGGTTAGTTGGTGATTTCGCTAGAAACTCCCCAATATTGCAGAATGGGCGTTCATGGCAGACTCCTTCCTGAAATCAAATGGAAATGAGATTTCCGGAGGGAGGGTTTACCAGGCTACGTCCCTAGACAAAATGTCACACAATAACAGCCAAGAACCATGAATTACTCCATGCCAAACTGCTTCTACCATTTATTACACATTCTTAAATAAAAATGATTCACTGAACAGTTCCTTGCATAGAGAATATTACAATACCAATTTAAAAAAGGAATTATGAAACAAACCGGTAACAAAAATAAATCTTTCTCATTGTTTTTTCTTTTTTGTTTTGTTTTCTTCCATAATAAAGAACATTATTGTACTCGTACGTCATAATATACAAATGATAAATTTCAAACAACCTTTTTTTTGTACAGCGAAGGAGAAAAAAAAGGAGGCGAGGAAGGGAAAGACAAGACAAGTGGAATATGAGAGAGAGAGAGGGAGAGAGAGATATAGAGAGACAGAGAGAGATAGAGAGATAGATAGATTCAGGGAACGGGTGAAGAAGTGTATTTGATTAGAGAGTGAGGCCCGATGGGAACAGCTGTGTCGTGATGCACATAATAATAATAATAATAATAATTATGTGTGTTCTCATGAAGGACTTGATACCAAAACACATGTGTAGAATGGAGTGGTTATTATGTGTGTGGCTGTGTGTGTGTGTGTGTGTGTGTGTGTGTGTGTGTGTGTGTGTGTGTGTGTGTGTGTGTGTGTGTGTGTGTATATTCACATATATATTTCGGGTGTTATCGCAAGTTGTGTATACGTGTGTGTGTGCGTGTGTGTGTGTGTGTGTGTGTGTGTGTGTGTGTGTGTGTGTGTGTGTGTCTTTGTACAATGTGTGTGCATGTGTCAGCTCACATTGGCGCTGATGCTCTCATCCACACATAGCCTACTAGTGTGTATGACAGCGACTGTATGGACAAGCACCGGCGCACGTCACCACAAGGGGGCGCTGGTGAGCGGTACGGAAAGTGAAGTGGCGGAAGCGGGTGGCTTTTCCCAAGACGAACAATAGAGTGCAAAACAGATAAACGTACACAGCAGGTGCAGCAGCATTCACATTCATTCGTTAAAAAAAATAAAACGGTGACACAAAACCACTGTTCCAGAAAAAGACACATTCATGTTGGTCACGATGGCCAAATTATTTATCGGCAGGACAAGCTGTGTCACGTGCCGTTTCATGGAATGCGTCGCGTTAAAAGGTAGCTTGTGTGACACTTTTTGGTTGATACAAAAAGTTTTTGTTAAAATGTTAAAGTCTATATTGTGATAGTAATCGTTGCTATAGTGTGTTTGTTCAGTACCAGACAGTGGTGTAAAGTAACTAAGTACATTTACTCAAGTACTGTACTTAGGGTACAATTTTGTGGTATTTTTACTTTACTGGAGTATTTCCAATTTTCAGTACTTTTACTTCTACTCCACTACATCTCAGAGGCAAATATTGTACTTTTACTACACTACAATTATTTGAAATTATTTAACCGCTTTAGTCCTATTTTATACACAGGCAATTTGAAAATAGCCGATCTACAAGCTCACAACGCGTCGCATCGCGACGCGTTGTGAGCTTGTGAGTTGCTATTTTCAAACATTTTAGTACTTTTACTTTTGGTACTTTAAGTACATTTTGATGCCAATACTTTAGTACTTTTACTCAAGTAACATTGTGAGCACAGGCCTTTTACTTGTAACAGAGTATTTTTATATTGTGGCATTGCTACTTTTACTTAAGTAAAATATCCGAGTACTTCTTCCACCACCGGTAACAGGGGTCTCCCCGTCTCTCCATCTCTTTAATAAACAATACCAATCCAATCAGGAGAGAGAACCAATTCATCAGCTTCAATTTGAGCGTTCCAGTCTCAATTTTGTCTGCTCACTTATTTTTTGGCCATCATTTCCAATTTCACCTGTTTTCCTGTATCCTGCATGAGTTCTCTCTCTCCTGCTTGGATAAAATTGGTACCCTATCTTTTCTGTTTACAAAAGAGCTGGAGAGACAAGAGATACTCCAGTTATTGAACAAACAGTCTATAGCAATGATAACCATCATAACATAGAGCCATTTAACATTTATCTTAACAAAAGAATATCACTTAACCCTTCCTTTTAAATCCGCGTCCCAAATCAGATTTAGACTGCCCCATGGTTTTGGGGATTGTTTGTTTTTGTCCTTTTTCGTCTCAGTGTGTGAAAAGAGGAACACGGTAGAATACATAATTATTCACTGCCGAGTCCAAGCCCCAGGAATTAACCATGAATGATGAATGTTTGTGGGGAGGGGAGGGAGGGAGGGAGGGGGCGGAATAAAAACAACAAACAAAGGCTCCCAATTATCACAAAGAGCATATTTCATAACCCCCCCCCCCCATACACACACACGCACGCACGCATACACACGCACACACACATTCACAACCACCAAAATTCAACAGGAGAGTGTATGGTGCCCCCGTTGAAATACTGAAACACACAGATAGAGCTGCCAAAAAACGATACAATCTTGACCCACGACCCGGTCAAACGACCTTGTTTCATTTCCCCACAGACAGACAGACAGACAGACAGACAGACAGACAGACAGACAGACAGACAGACATTCAGAGACCCACCTGCCTTAATAGCAGGAATACCACATCCACCCACACAGCTTCCCAGGTACTTTCAGATATGTGGTTCCAAATGGACCCCAAACAGGTCTGTAACTCTGAGAGCGTACAAATGGAACCAAATGGACCCTTACGGGTCCATTTGGTTCCATTTGCACACTCTCAGAGTTACGGGGGGTCCATGAAATCAAAATGTTTGAGAAACACTACTGTTTTACATCATCCAAGAGAACCAAATCTACTGTCTATAGCCTGACGTGATGTTGACCGAATCCATCTTCACATTATGTTTGTGTCCGCTGTCCAAAAGACTGTAAGATGCAAACTTCATATTTTTGTACAATATTAATAGCTGTCAATAGAGACTAGAGACAATGCTAATAATAATAATAATAATAATAACTCTATTTATAAAGCACTTATCAAAATAAGGTTACAAAGTGCTTTACATAAAACTGATGATAAAAATCTAATCAGCAACGGAATAAAAAAAAAAACAAGTTAGCAAAGTGTCTGCGAGTGTGTGTGTGTGTGTGTGTGTGTGTGTGTGTGTGTGTGTGTGTGTGTGTGTGCATGTGCGCGTGCGTGTATGTGTGTGTTTCTGTGTGTGTTTCTGTGTATTTCTTTGTGGGACCAGGCATAGTGTATGGGTCTCACTAAAGCCCGATTTATACTTCGTCGCACAACAGTGTCGCGCACCCGAAAATACCGTGCAACACCATTGTATGACGAAGTCTAAATTAGGCCTAACACAGGCTTAGATTAGCATCACCGCATTCCTCCACCTTTCCCACAATCCCATGCAAACAGGTAACCAACGCCGACAGTCAACCCGTCCTCCTCTGGGTCCTCGTGAGCCCAGCAGTCATGCGTGGACCTTAAGAATGTCTTATCAACCGAGCCATTGTCAAAAGCTGCCAAAAAGAAGAAGAAATATAACAAACTGTCATTTTTTACTAGCTAACGTTTGGGCCGTGTGCAGAAAAGTCTCTGTCGGGCGGCCGTGTGCATTTGCAAAGAACAACCATTACATTTTTTTTACATGGAAAAAAAGGAAACTTCACCTCAGACAATCACCAATTGTTCCGACAAAACTTCCGAAACGTCCACTCTTAGCTTTTCTCCTTCCGTCCATCAAGTTGTCAGCAACACATACAGACATACAACGGTTACATTCATTTATTTGTTCGGAGAAAACCCAAATCGATTGTGTTGTTGTTTGTGACCGTTTTGACCCATGGTATTCTACCAAACTTTTTCCATTTCCAATAGGCTATATGCACAGCAGCCATAGTATCACTTCCTTCACAGGTGTTACCAATGATACTAATGAAGGCTCTGTTCCATTTAGTGTGGCACAGTGGTCCTCAGACTTCTTAATTTCCACGACCACCATAACTCTGAGAGTGTACAAATGGAACCAAATGGACCCTTACGGGTCCATTTGGTTACATTTGTACACTCTCAGAGTTACACACCCGTCAAGGGGCCATTTGGAACCCCCTCAGAGCACAATATCAGCACCCTGACTCTGTTTGACCTGGATGGAACAGAGCCTTCATTAGTATCATTGGTAACACCTGTGAATTTCTTCACAATATGGCTGCTGTGCATAGAGCCTATTGGATGAAAGTGAAGGTACAGTATCATACTCTGGACACGTTATGTATTGTCACATACTGTATGTTTGTGGTTCTATTAACTCCCAATGTGATTTCCGAAATTGTCCTTTTAAATTGTATTAATTTATTTAAATTGTTTTCATTTTAACAAATAGTCGAGGTGAGCCTTTCTTCCTTTAGAAATAATATAACCAATCTCATACTTAGAGATCTTTGCTTGCTGTCCATGTGTCCATCACAGTCAGCTGCGTTCACTTGTGCATTATTAGTCTGTCCATGTCCTCCAATGCGTGGTCAGACCCAAACTGTCTCCCAGTTCAAGACAGTATTACTTTTTTTTAAATTGTATTTTTTTTTCTGTTAAAAGAAAAGGGAAAAAAAAAAAGTTTCCAAAGAGTAAATTGTGCAACAGTTTGTGAAAACATCTGCGCTTGTTAACATCTCAGACCGCGGAGAGGAGAAGAGTCGAAGGAGTCATCCGGTCCGTTGAGTTTAGATCCCAAACATTTATTTTAGTTTCTTTTAGTTCCAGGACATGAAGAAGTGTGAGTTGACGAGTTATGACTATTGTTGTATGATCCATCGTACTCAACAACAAAGTATAAATCTGGCTTTAGCGTTCCTCGCTGGTTCCTGTCAATAGACAACGTCTATGAAGCACTTTTCTCTCAAACAGTGCAACGTGTGCGACCGTACGCAACGGTCGTTTACCGAAAACATTATTAGGGCCTTTATAAATGTGTCAGATGCCAGTAAACCGTTGATCAATACGACCAACGTTCATTTTTCTTTTTTTTGTTATCAGTCATGTCTATGAAAACAAAACCCTTTGGCTACATTTAAAGGCTGTGGCAACTCTGAAGGGTGACTTATTTTTTTCTCGTTCTAAGTTAAATCTGTCTGGATTGCTAACCTAACCTCTGGGTTTAACTACTGCAGAAAGTATTATTCAAAGACCATGTTGCACCTTCTGCTCATCTAAAGAGTGCTCTGTGTGTGCTCAGAACCAGGGTTTCCCTAACCTGTCAACAGGGGACGCAAACATCGGTCGTGAGATGTTCTGGTGGAGTGGGGTTGGTCCGGTGGACTCCGTGTGGCGTGCGTCATGAGACGTGCCTATGGCAGACAGGGCGAGGAGGAGGGAGGCGCGTATAGCGGTTGTTTTAGCGAACCGTGACGTAATGATGTCATGCCAGAAAGCTGTCTGTCAGGACTCCAGGCACCGCGGTCCGCCGGACACAGTTGGCGTTTGGGGAGGTCACCGCTGACTCACTGTGGCGGCGCCGCCGACCACCTGGTGCAGAGCACATTCCACACAGCCGCTCACTGTCCCTCTGTCTGTCTGTCTGTCTGTCTGTCTGTCTGTCTGTCTGTCTGTCTGTCTCCTGTTTGTCTGCAGCCGGGTCCATGTCACGGTATGTGTCTCTCCCTCGTATGCACAATGAATCAATTACAACCGCGGTTCTCAAAGTGGGGGTCCAGGGACCCTCAGGGTTCCTCGAGGGGGTTCGAAATGGACCCCTACTGGTCTGTAACTCTGAGAGTGCACAAATGGAGGGTCCATTTGGTACCATCTGTGCAACTCACGGAGTAACGGGGGGAGTCATTGAAAAAAAAAGAAAACGTCTGAGAAGCGCTGAATAAATAAATAAATAAATAAGGACTTCGTAATCAACCATCATCATCCTTCCGAGTGTCCAACGATCATTCCTGTGGTGGTGGTGCTGTTGTTCTACAAATTACGCTCTTCTTTGCTTCTCCTCTCTCTCTCTCTCTCTGTCTCTTCGCCTCTCCATGTATGTGTGTGTGTGTGTGTGTGTGTGTGTGTGTCTCTCGCTCTCCCTCCATCCCGTCCTCCTCTCTCTCTCGTTGACCCCTCTCAGACACCACCGCCTCAGATGTGCCTCTTCATGTGCAACGCCAAGTGATCTGACCGCGAGAAGCACCTGCAGGGATGGAGAGAGAGAGAGAGAGAGAGGGAGAGAGACGGACCAACAGACAGACAGACAGACAGAGAGCTTGTTAGCGCATATGAATATTGCAGAGGCGAGGGAGAGAAAGTTTGTTTAGTCAATAGAGCTAAAATGTTGCTGTTAGCTAGCGAGCGCTTATGCACACGCAATTAGTGTATGTGTAATTCATAATCAGCATTTTCAGCACCCCACTCCTAATGACTTCAGCTGGCGCGTGAATAGCTTAGCAAGGCCGCAGATGGATTTGTTGAAAGAGTGCAGAGGGTGGGGGCGGGGGGGGAGGTGCGTAACAGTACATAAACATGTACTGCAAAACGAGAGTTAAATTAGACGAATCAGAGGCGCTCGCCTGGAATCGGAGCGCGGAGAGAACCGTCGACGGCAAATAAACTGCTGAGTGGAATATCAAAATTGCTCTGAAAGTACAGTCGGCCCGCATTAGATTTCCACTCAGCTTGTACCATTTCCACGGTTATTACAACGCAATTGATGCAAATGGATGTACTGTAATGGAGGCTTTGTTTGTTCCGTCGTGTACGCCGGGTCTACGTGACGCAGGGTTCCATTTGCAAAGGAAAAACAGAGGGGAGGGCATTTATTCTTAACCACTTAACTATTTCACTGCCAGAGTATATACAAAAAAATAAAGCCCAGACTGCCAGCGATTTTTCGATTTTCGTACCTTTTCAAGTAGTCACATAATATTTATCTCCAGTATGATCAATCCCCTGATGGTTTCCGCGGAAAAAAAAAGAAATATCATTGTTATACGCCGCCGAAAATACATAGTAAAACACAGGAGTGGAGGTACAGAATATTTTTCAAATACTTTAACCAGGAAGTGAATGGAGCAGTAAATCTTTGGATCACATTATCTCCTGGTTCTGTGTGCAAATTAAAAAAAAAAGAAAAACAAAAGAAAAGCTTGTCCAAACTCGTCCTTGACGAGTTAACTCGTCCATGGCAACAAATAGCAAAAATAGACGATCGGTTATGTTTGAATTGCTAAATAATAAATAAATAAAAGACACAAACCCCAAAAATGTGAAGAGCCAGGGTTAACATATGTTATGTTAATATCCATTTTGTATGACATTGCTAAGTTGTAATGTTATCAAACATAAATAGCAAAGACATGATATTCCCAAAAGTAAATGCATGTATTAATTTCAGTCTGACCGGAAGCAGGGATAAAAACATATCCCCATAAAATTCAGTTCGCTGGGCCCATTCAAAACAGCTCTAAAAACTCATCTTTCTGGAGGCCTAAATAGGAGCTAGTACCAGTTTCCCTGTAGACAGACGACCCCCCCTCTCCCCTATTTTTGTACATATGTTTTTATTTTCTAATGCTTTTTTTGTACATATTTTTTTATTTTCTCATGCCTTTTTTGTAATGTACATAGTGGTATATATTTTTTCCTCTGTATTCTTATGTTGATTTTTGAACTGTTTGGTTGCTACTATATATGTCTATGAAATTAATTCAAGGACCCCAACGGAAACAAGCCCGCAAGGACTTTTTTGGCCGGACCTTTTAGACAAAAGCATTATAAATGTAACTGTGTTGTTTTACATTCTTTTGTCTATAAAATTAAAGACCAGAGGGGTGATATCAAAAGCAGAGGCATTGTTGCTTATTTATTTCGCAGAATCTGGCAACACTGGTGGCTAGCTAAAGCTGGCTAGCTAAAGCTAGCAAGCTAGCGTCTGACGCGATACAACCCAGGCCCCCAGAGTTGCTGAGAAACATTGAAGCCGCCACCCCAGTGGCCAAAGCTGGAACTGGGGGAGAAATACATGCGCGAGCAAAACATACTGAGAGATATATATATATATATATAAATATAAATATGTAAACATATTATACATAAATATATATGCATTTACATATAAATATGCATCTCGAGTGTATCTAATAAATATCTTGCGTTCAATCCTTGACACACGGGCTGCCGTAGAACGTAAAAAGGACACTAGTGCGCATGCTCATAACTCTATGTGTGGTCAAAATCGAACCAATAATTCTACTTCCGGCAGGCTTCCGGGTGCTTCAAAACGCCACTGAGCACATTCATTGAAATGATAGCTGGGGGAGGGGCAATCCGCCTTCTAGTTATATTATACCTCTATGATACAACCCCCTTACATGTTCCTCTAGTGGTTCTCAAAGTGGGGTCCAGGGACCCGCAGGGTTCCTTGCGGGGGGTTCCAAATGGAACCCTCACTGGTCTGTAACTCTGAGAGTGTTATGAGGGTGCTTGAAATTAAAAAAGGTTTGGGACCACTGCTCTAGACTAGAAAGAGCAACAAGATGTTTAACCCATTAAGACCGGGAACGCATCTACTGTACAAGCTATGGGCTTGTATATTTGTATGTATATAGATCTGCTATTTTTGAAAAAAAACTTTTTTTTTTGCAAATCTTTGAATATATATATATATATATATATATATATATATATATATATTTTTTTTTAAACTAAAGTCTTTGCTTCTGGGGGTCCCTTGAACAACATCTTTTGAGATGGGGGTCCGCGGCCAAATAGTGCGGCAGTATGAACTTGTAGATCTGCTATTTTTGAATAGCCAAAGAAATCTTAAAAATGACACAGATGCGTTCCCGGTCTTAAAGGGTTAAGGGTTCGGTTCGGCTCAGAGTAATCTTTAATCATGAAAAACTTCATCAAATTAATGGCTTGTGGAAGTTGGCCCGAGGCCAAGTACATGCAATCACAGCGATATATTTTAGAATTTTAAGATGTAGGCAGTAATAGGCCTCTTAGGGTGTGCTGGGCTTCAACTCCAGTTACAGCCACAGTACTGTAAATCCCCACCACTCAACTAAAACTGTGACGATATTTTTTTTCTTATTCTACTTGCAATTTCGGACTTCATATCTAATCATTCTGGGTCATTTTCTCATAATTGTGACTTGATGATTCAGACTTCAGAGTTTGTCTTCTCACAAAATGTGAGATAGGCGATCGTGTGTGTGTGCGTGCGTGCGTGCGTGCGTGCGTGCGTGCGTGCGTGCGTGTGCGTGCGTGTGTGTGCGTGAGACCGAGAGAGAGTGGGGGGGGAGAGAGAGAGAGAGAGAGAGAGAGAGAGAGAGAGAGAGAGAGAGAGAGAGAAAACAAAACCCCCAAAATCATTGAAGGCCTTATTATACATTCAGCAGCAGAAATGGGCTTCTATATAGACCACTGCTGGTTTTCTATTCTAAGTTAATTGCATTCACCTGGGGTCTCTCACTGCACTGCATTAGGCCCTGAATTGAGCTCATGCACAGCACTATTGTTATACGGTTTGGCACCTAGGGGGTGAGCTGTCTAGAAGAGGGTCTGTCTGTCTGTCTGTCTACACTACAGCATGTGTCCGTCTGTCCACGGTTAATCTTACAAACCACTAATACTTTTCCCAAATATCAAAAAATAAATAAAAATAATCTGACAATAATGACATGCCAAAGACTGAATTTATACATCATGTTTCTATTTGATATTCTTCTATTGTTCCTCTTTCCTCTCCTTTCCAATTAACCCCTGTGCCCCCCCCCCCCCCCCCCCCCTTTTGAAAACCGGGCTGAGCCATCACTCCCAGGACTCCCTTCCACAAGACTTTAAAATTTAAACAGCGTTTGTGCTGTAACATATATGTCACAGGAGTACAGTGAATGCACCTTCGTCAGGGGATTGGCTGAATTGATGAGGTGTATGAATGCAAGCCAGGGCACATCTGCTGTGATCTAAACTCAAATAAACAAATAAATAAATACATCAATAAAAGAGGCGTGACGGTGCTCTTAGAGCACTGTTTATCCACCTAGGGTCCAGGGACCACAGACACCCTTACAGGGTCTGTAACTATGAGAGTGTACAAATGGAACCAAGTGGACATTCATTTTGGTTCCATTTGTACACTCTCAGAGTCACGGGGGACTTTGAAATTAAACTACTGCTCTTCTGCTATGCTGGAGTTCAGCAACTGTCCATGGTGCTGAATCAGCAAGGTTGTTTGTGTTAATTTGCATTTGAGCTCAGGGACTATCCGTGGTACTGGATTGGCGGGGAAGTTTTCTTTTTGTTGCTATATGTTTGTGTTCAATGACTGCCCATGGTACTGAATAAGCAGGAGTTTTTTTTATCTCAATTTTCAAACTGCAATAGATTAGATTGTGTTATATTGCTGTTTTTTTTTTAGATCAGATAATGTCAACTGTAAATGGTTCCATTTGGTTCCATTTTGTACTCTCTCAAGAGTTAAAAGAATACTGAGGATTTGACAGTCTATATTGAGGTTCCCAGAGACAATAGGCTCTATGCACAGCAGCCATATTGGAAAGAAATTGGGCCTCTCCCTTACTTCACAATCCTTCCTTACCAATTATACCAATGAAGGCTCTGTTCAATTTCGGTCAAACAGAGTCAGGGCGCTGCTATTTTACATGTTGGCTCACTGGAAACACTCTGCTACACAAGTGGTTCTCAAAGTGTGGCCCAGGTACCCTCATGTTTCCTTGGAGGGGGGGGGGGTATTCCTAATGGCCCCTTACGTGTGTAACTCTCAGAGTTAGGTCCTTGGGTCCTAAAATGTTGGAGAACCACTGTGCTACACTACATTTAACAGAGCCTTTAAACAGAGGAAGGAAGCCCTTCCTGGGTTCAGTCACGGTGGCGTTTGCAAACAGGTGCTCGTCAGTGAAACAGATAGGTCAAATTGTATATCTGCTATTTTTGAATAGCTAAAGTATAAAATATGTGTGGTGTGAGTGGGTTAAAATGATTGTGACGCTATATTAACTCATTCTGCTGGAGACCCCCTGGTCCCTGGACCCCACTTTGAGAACCAATGGACCAATGCAGGTTTCGCAAGCAGATCAAACTAAACCCAAATAAATAGATAAATAGATAAATAGATAAATAGATAAATAGATAAATAGATAAATAGATAAATAGATAAATAAATAAATAGCAGAGGCGTGAAGCAGGCCTCAGAGGCAGCAGCCCCTGTCAGGGAGACGGAGGCTGCTGTCTAAAATGTCTGGATGAATCAGCGTCTGGGCCCAGAGGGAGGAATCACACCGCCATGAAACACCGGGGACTGGCCCCGCTGTCACACCTGCATCTCTGTGTGTGTGTGTGTGTGTGTGTGTGTGTGTGTGTGTGTGTGTGTGTGTGTGTGTGTGTATACAGTATATCCATACATGTGTGTACATGTGTGGGATGGCTAGGGACGGCCGCTTTTGTGTGCGTGTGTGTGGGTGGGTGTGTTACTATACACTTGTGAGGGCCCAAACTGTCCCCGCAAGCATAGTATAAATTGAGAAATAAGAAATGTGTGTGTGTGTGTGCGCATGTGTGTGTGTGTGTGTGTACGTGCGTGTGTGTGTGTGTGTGTGTGTGTGTGTGTGTGTGTGTGTGTGCGTGCGGACGCGTGCTCTTGGCCCAGACAGATGGTAAAGTATGAGTCACGACTGGGGGGCATGACACCAGCTGGTACACCGCGGGTCTGTCTCTATACTGTGACTCAACTAAGTACTGGGGTTGAGTACTTTGTCCACCACTGCCTCCTCCTCCTCCTCCACCTCCTCCTCTAGGGATGGGGGGATGACAGAGGTAATGGCTGTTGCCTTGAGGGGGTCTCGTGCTGGGGGCTGAGGGGTGGGTGGTGCCGTGGAGCAGGGTGGGGGGTCACAGCGGGGGGCGTACCGTATTTACAGTCTCTTCAGCTGACACTTGAATAAAGGTGACGCACGCAGCCCCCTCCCCCCCATATAAGGGGCCCATGAGAGGCAATTTTTTACGCTTAAACAGCTATTCTATTCCATGAAAAGATTTAGCGTTGAGGGGGGGGAAAGGGAGGCCAAGTACAGACCCCTGGAGGACCCCCGGACAATAAAGTAAATGTAGGGTTTAAGTGGTTAATGTAGAGATTTGTGCTCACTTAGATCTGTGCAGGGTTTCACTTTGGCTCTGAGATATAGTGGAGTAAAGGTAAAAGTATTGAAAAACATACATATTCAAGTAAAGTAAAAGTACCTACATGTTTTACTTAATTACAGTACTTGAGTATTGTAGTTATTATTAACCACTTAAACCCCAGCATCCGTATTGTGGGCAAAGCTTTCACCGGAAATAGCCGATGACAAGCTCACAATGCGTCGCAGCGCGACACGTTGTGAGCTTGTCGATCGGCTATCTTCGGCAAAAGCTTTCCCCACAATAACAGAAAATACACTAGCATAGAGCCCTGAGGGACTTCGCCTAACCAAATGGGGATTAAGTGGTTAATTGGGGTGCCCGCTGGCCTAGCGGATACCACATACTAATGCAGCCCGGCAGCGCGTCACGGGTTTGAATCCCAATCCCGACGACCTTTGCTGCGTGCCACTCCCCATCTTTCTGTCCATCTCCACTATCCTCTATCAATTAAAGGCAGAAAAAGTCCAAAAAATATATAAAAAAATAAATGGCCTTAGTTACTTTCCACCACTGGTCACCAGCCGTATCGGTAGGAAGAGATCTCTGATCACTGTGTCTATTACATTCACCAGACCACATGATTCAGTAATGGACAGGCAGGTAAAAAAAAGAACCAATTCTAATCATTGGCAGTATGCAGCCAATACACCTGTGCACTAGCCTGGTAAACCATCCCCGGTCGCGTGAATTCACATCATCATAAACCGGTCAGTCTGGCCCCAAACGCTGGGTGGGTGTTATGCAGAAAACCAAAAAGTGGAAGAGCCAATCGGCGTCTGCGCTCAGGGCCCTGTGATTGGTTGGATGGTAAAAGCTACTCCTCTATGGCAGTGGTTTTCAACCCTTTTCATATCAATGTCCATTATTCCATTATTCGACAAACACAAAGGGGTAGTTCACCAAAAAAAAGTACTTATTTTATATCAATTACACACCCCATGAAGCCTTGAATTCATGATTATTATTATTTTTTGGTCGCATTCCTGAGCCAATAATTTGACGACTGGGTGTATTTCTGGTAGGAGACACAAAGAGTCTACTTTGTGTCTCCTACTACTCCTTTAAGTAATGCAGATGAAAAAATGTAACTCTTGAGAGCGTAAAATGAAACCAAATGGACCCGTAAGGGTCCATTTGGTTTCATTTTCCCCGGACCACTGGTTGAGAACCACTGCTCTATGGAATTGTAGTTATTTTTAATACTGAATGTAGTGCACTGAGGCATACGAATGGAAGCCACTTGTTATAAAATACAAAAAAGGGGTGGGACACACTGAATATAGACTGACCTTAGAGCGGTGTCATACATATGTAATTCAATCACAAAGTGAATGGGACTTTGAGAGGGATCAGGCTTAAGCCATCACAAATCAGAGATCCCCAAGACCACAAGAAAACAGAGCTATGGAGAGGTGTCAGGCAAGGGCCATCGTGAACCGTAGACACCACATTCTACACTAGAAATGAGGGAAAGAAACGTGCTAATTACATATTGTACATATTGTCACATATTGTCGCTTAGTTTTGGACATTCCATTTTTCTGAAATCGTGAAAATAGCCGATGTACAAGCTCACAATTGCGACGCGTTGTGAGCGGCTATTTCTAAAACCTTTGTTTGACACTCACACTTGTTTAATGAAACATATCACATAAAAAGTTAAAACTTGGAGATACAAGGTTTCTGCCCGACAGCGACAATATATAAAAGTCATATTAAAATCCTCGCCCATAGGCTGAAGTGTATCTCAAGTGTCAATCCAATAGAGCTCCCTCTGGAATATTATCTTTATTTCCATAGCTCCGCTCCTCGGCAAGTCAATATGTTCAACGTTCAATTGAATCACAGAGCGGAGACAGGAGGTGAACATTCATTCAAATGACAAGCAACAGGATAATTCACATCGTTGTCTGTTCCGTCTGACGGAGCTGTTGTACTCACATGCGTGTAGTTTTACCTATAGAAATCCACTGACACAGATATTTTAACCCATTCAATCCAGCAACGCGTACAAATGTCTTCTAAATCCTAACTGGTTTCTGAAAAACGTATGTTGCTATAATATGAGTGGTGCCCAAACTTTTTCATGTCAAGGACCCCCAAAATGATATGTATTTGGCCGCGGACCCCCATCTCAAAATATTTTGTTTCAGCCAGGGACCCCCCAGACGCAAAGATTTGAGTTACAAATGTTCGCTTTAGAAAATATAGGCCTATATTCAACGATTTGGACAAATGTTCACGATTTTTCAAAAAATAGTATTTGAACTATTTGAGGATTTTCTGTTAGTGCTTAACAACATTTTCAGAGTTAAATAAATGTTCCTGTGTGAGATCACGAGAATACTGTGGCCTAAAAGTAATCCTTATGTCTGAGGAAGAGCCTGGTGGCTCAAAACGGAGTAAAAATTGGGAGCAGCAATACTGGTGGGCGGATACATACACTATAGTAATCCTCACACCAGCCCAGTGGCCTTGTGGTTAGAGTATCCACCCTGAGATCGGGAGGCCAGGGGTTCAATCTCCGGCTGTGTAATACTAAAGACTATAAAAGCGATACCCAATGCCTCCCTGCTTGGCACTCAGCATCTAGAGTTGGATTGGGTTAACCCATTTCCACCGAGAAATAATCTGTGTAATTTTTTTCTTTGGCTGTTCAAAAATAGCAGATATATGAGCTTGTAGATTTGCTATTTTTTTATATATTTTTGCAAATCTTTCAATATATATATTTTTTAAGCGAACATTTGTAAATCAAATCTTTGCTTCTGGGGATTCCACAAATGTATTCTAAATCCTAACAGTTTTGTAAACGTATGTTGCTTTAATATCAGTGGTGGACCCCCAAAATGATATGTATTTGGCTGCCGACCCCCATCTCAAAATATGTTCTTCCAGGGACGCCCCAGAAGCAAAGATTTGAGTTAAAAATGATCGCTTTACAAAATGTTTATATATTCAAAGATATATTCAAATTTTCACGTTTTTTCAAAAATAGCAAAACCGCGCTATGAGCTTGTAGATCTGCTATTTTTGAATAGCCAAAGTGTAAAATAACGGTTTAAGTAGTTGCGTTCACAGATGCGTTCCCGGTTGGAATGGGTTAAGTCCCTGTGACATATTAGTGTCAAGAACAGGTTGATGTAGTCGTACGTCATGCTGCCTCGCAGTCAGGAAACAGGAGCTACAGTAGTTCTCCTGACCTTATGGGTCATTGGCACTCAAGGCTACATAGTAATCCTTTACCATCAACTGCTTGAAGTGCTGCCAGTTAATGTTATTAATAAAACATACTGAAAGGACTCAAGCACTCGCTTAAGAGAAGCAAGTGTTTCTGGTGATCTTTTGGTTTGGTTGCATTATTTTTTGAACCGTGGCACCGTGTGCACCCGATAAAAGACCGTGGTTTGTGACGAGCGATAAGACATTCCTTTTTGCAGCTAATTAAAGGTAGGGTAAGTGATATTTTTTGGTTAAAACAAAAAGTATTTTGTTAACAGGTTAAAACACTATATTCTGATAGTAATCATTGCTATAGAGTGTTTTTTCAGTAACAGATGTCTCCCTATCTCTCCAGCTCTTTAATAAACAGAAAATACATTTTCCGGTAGGTGTCAAAATCTCAGCCAATCAGGAGAAAGTACCCATTTTTAAGCTTCATTTGTATAGTGTTCCAGTTCAAATTTTGTCTGCTCATTTATTAGTGTCATCACTTCCAATTTCACTTGTGTAATCTATATCCTGATTGAGTTCTCTCTCCTAATTGGATCAAATTGGAAATGAAACTGAAACGAAAATGCATTTTCTGTTTTATAAAGAGCTGGAGAGACTAGAAGACTCCTTTTACTGAACAAACACTCTATAGCAATGAGTACTATCAGAATATAGAGCTATTTAACAACGTTAACATATTCTACCGACACGTTTCTGCCCGACAGCAACGATATTCTACTGACACATTGTTTTTTTTAAAAGGGGTTAGGGATGAGAGCCCTTTCTGGTAAAAAAAAAAAAAAAGTAGATACAGTATGGGGGAGCAGCCAGTGTTGCCAGATTATGTGAGAGAAACAAGCAACCAGGTCTAGGAAAACCAGCCCAAAAGAAGCGAGTATGGGCCACATGATTACTTTAACATGTACATCAGCTATTTGAAAATAGCAGATCTACAAGCTCACAACGCGTCGCATCGCGACGCGTTGTGAGCAGGATAACCCGGTTCGATCCCGGGCTCCCCCAAAGTTAGAGCTTGTAGAATAAAATCTTGCGGGAAAATTATAATAAGCAGATCTGGCAACCCTGGGAGCAGCCCGGGAGAGAGAGAGAGAGAGAGAGAGAGAGAGAGAGAGGGGGGGAGAGAGAGAGAGAGAGAGGGGGAGAGAGAGCGAGGGTGTGTTTTGACAGACCTGTCACAGTGGTTACACTTAAAGGGCTTGGCGCCGGTGTGTTTGCGGTAATGCCTCGTCAGCTCGTCGCTCCGGGCGAATCGCCACTCGCAGCCGTCCCACGAGCACTTGTAGGGTTTCTCACCTGCACGGAGGGAACAGAGAGACAACGCACACTGCTTTAAAATAAAGACCACCTGCACGGGGGAACAGAAAGACAACCGCACACTGCTTTAAAATAAAGACCACCTGCACGGGGGGAACAGAAAGACAACGCACACCACTTTAAAATAAAGACCACCTGCACGGGGGGAACAGAAAGACAACGCACACTGCTTTAAAATAAAGACCACCTGCACGGGGGGAACAGAAAGACAACGCACACCACTTTAAAATAAAGACCACCTGGTCAAGGATCTCATATTCCAAAAAATATACTTGTGCATGTACAATATCCTCCCCCCCAACCTCTGGGTTAACTCTGAGGTTAGCGTTTTTTATGTGACTCCGGGAGTGTGTAAATTAAATTTGTGTGTGTGTGTGTGTGTGTGTGTGTGTGTGTGTGTGTGTGTGTGTGTGTGTGTGTGTGTGTGTGTGTGTGTGTGTGTGTGTGTGTGTGCACGCGCGTTTTGCGTGATAGCAAAACACGAACAAAAGCACAATAGATCAGCAAGCAAACCAGCCAAAATAACGCAAAACAGAATACATAATGCTTGATACAGAATACATAATGCTCGATAATTATATATATTTTTTCTTTTAAATACTGCATCGATCTGACTTAATTCTGTTCATAAAAAAATATTGTGGTTGCCGTCATAATCAAAAAGGCAAATCACTGCATACACACCAGCGCGTGAAATCAGGCAGATATAAATACAACATGTATTAATAATGTAAAAACAAATGTATATACTGTATAAACCCCTGTGCCGTCATGGAGAGAATTTAAAGAAGCATGAAACCCAAGGCCAATTTACTAGTCTGTTTACAGAGACAAGTCAGATAACGTGTCTCTCCATCTTGGCATAACAGAGTCAATACTCTCTGGGTTTAATGCAAGACTAAAGAAGTCCCCTGGGTTCAGAGAGGTAGTAGGCCTGACTTTGAAGTTACAGCGAAGGAAGACGTTACTTGTTTACCGTAGATTGCAGACAATAAACTGTCTAGAGAGACGATGGCACTAAAGGTTATCGCAAAGGTACAATTTCTAGACAGAATATCCACTTTTATAGACTGACAATACTACTGACTCTACTGTCAATGCTTGCACGATGACACACATAAATCTAACACGCCCCAATACACACTTTGTGCCACGCTGGGAGCTTGTAGATCTGCTATTTTGAAAAATAAAAAACAAAATATCGAATTATGTGAATAATTTAAAAAACGTATTACATAATTCTCAACACATTTTCAGATGGGGGGTACCGCGGCCAAATACATATCAATTTGGGGGTCCTTGACTTGGAAAAAGTTTGAAAAACCACTGACTTAAAGCATTAAGAAAGGAGAACTTGTCTCGGTGCGAGTGCACACGGTTTCCAGACAGCGTGGTGAGTGCACGGTGTTCAGGTTGGAGACGCGGGGGAGAGAAGGGACGGCGCCGGCGCTGTTCGCTGACAGAGCGCCGCGTGTAACCTGTCTTGAGCGGAGAGATAGTGAAGACGAGGGTGCTTAACTCTTAAGAGGAAGAGAGGCTCCCGTCGCTCTCTCTCTCTCTCTCTCTCTCTCTCTCTCTCTCTCTCTCTCTCCAATCTTGCTGAACGCGCATAAGACGAGTGGGGAGTGGAGTGGCGTGGGGGGGAGTATAGTGGAGGGGGAGGAGGGACGCAGTGTCGAGTGGGTTCGAGAGAGAACACGAAGAAGAGGAAGTACAAGGGGGGGAGGTGAGGGTGTTGGGGAAGCGGTGCGGGGGGTGAGAGAAGAGTTTAAATGAGAACCGGTGGAACGGCGAGGAGGAGGAGGAGGAGGAGGAGGAGTAGGAGTGGGGAGGTGAGAGGAAGAAGGGAGGAGAAGTGGATTAAGGGAGCGAGGCTGCAGATATGCCAGCGGAGGGGGAAGGCTAGTGATAATTAGGCCAGTCTCACGACAATAATGGCTTACACATAGCAAAGTGTAAATCCATTTGTACACTTTTCGGAGTTAAATTAGCCCACAGGGTTTTGTGTATTCAGTAAAATTGCTGAGCGTTAAAGGAGCATGAAACTAGGCTGATTTTGCTTTGTTTGTTTTTTTAACCGGTTCAGGTTAACCGCTTGAATCCTGGTAATTGTAGATAACTTATGGGACATAGTTTGCCTTGTTTAAGTTAATTGATACAAATTACTGGTGTGTTCTTGGTATGACCCACCTGCTTTAAAATGGTGGCTGCAGCTGCAGACAGTCAGTTTGGTTTGGGACAGGCTAGAGAACTCGGTTTGGGCAGGACGGGAACCGCGAGGTTCCCATGTTCGATCCCGGGCTCCCCCAGAGTTGGTGTCGAAGTGTCCTTGAGCAAGACACCGAACCCCTAATTGCTCCCGACGAGCAGGTTGGTGCCTTGCATTGGTTTCCTCCGCCATCGGTGTGTGAATGATTTATGAATGAACGAACCATTGTAAAGCGCTTTGAGTAAGTGAGTACTTAGCAAAGCGCTATAAAAATGAAATTCATTATTATTATCATTCGAACAGCCAGAGGAAGAGAGCTGCTGGGGCCATTCATGGAAGAGGGTGTAGCCCGTAAAAGTAGTTACCTAGGTTGCTGTTCGTTTAGCCATTTGCCTGTTTTTCATGCAAGTACTATTTTCATAAGCCTATTTTTGGACAGTCCATGCACTGTAAATATCATTGCACTGACAGGTTGGTGTTTGGAGAGTGTTTTTGGTAGATAAAAACCAACAAAATGCGTTCTTGGACAGTTGTCTAATTCAGTGGTTCTCAAAGTGGATTCTAGGGACTCTCTTGGTTCCTTTAAGGGGTTCTAAATTGACCCTTACAAGTCTGTAACTCTGACAGTATACAGATGGAACCAAATGGACCCGTTAGGGTCCATTTGGTTCCATTTGTATACTGTCAGAGTTAAGGGGAGGCCTTGCGGGGTTGTCATGGGGGGTGAGAGACTCAACTCATAACCTCTATTCAGAACAGTATTCAGAATACTATACAGATTCAAGGTCCTGCCCTTAGCCAGGATATGCGCTGGCCCTTTATTTAAGAAGGCAAAGGGCATCGCCAGTTTCATCCCCTCAGCCATTAGGCTCCTTAATAAACATAAGCCCCCCGATCCCTCTCACCTGGACAAACCGAACTTGGTGTGCTGACTAGGAATGGGACGATGATCGTTATTATCGTTTATTGCGATAAAAAAAAAAAAACTTACAATATCCCAGAGATTTTAAATCATCGTGAAATTGTCCGCCGTTATACACTGGGATCAGTTCGCTTTTGCCAAGCTGCTTATCCGGTACTCCACACTCTATACTCTATACTTAGCAAAACGGACCTGTAAATCTAATATATTTCCCGAAATTAGCCAATCTACAACTCACAACGTGTACGTACGTACATACATACAGTACATACATATACATGCACATTACATACTGTACATACACACACAAAAGCACAAGCCTGTACGAAATGGACTCAATGTGCTAACATCTGCCAAGGACACAAACACATACACACACGCACAAAAGCATGTACACAAACACATTATGCACATTCCACCAGTGTGGGGAGGACATTGCTTTCCTTTTAAATACCCCTTTACATTCACGTTTAGACTTCTTTTATAGCAGTAAACTTGCATTACCTCTCGTTTTCGTTGTCAGTTGCTGGGTGTTTTAACTGTAGTGTATATTTATTTATCGTCTTATCTTGAATGTATGCATTGACCCGTGCAAAATGATTTCCCCTTGTGGGTAATAAAGGACATCTAATCTAATCTAATTTGTTTGTTTAAAGGGACTTAAGATGCTCATTCTCTAACGTTTCTCTTCTTTTTCTTTCCACAGCCTTCATAAAACATTACTGACACCCACTGCTGATGATCAGAGAACATCAATTCACAACGAGCGGTTTGTTGTCTCCCTGCTAATAAATTATGGACGTCTCCTCTGCAATGTGGTCACATTTTTGGCGAGCGCCACGCAGCAGGCTGACATGATGTTAATATCTTGACCTCCACCCAGCCGCATACTGTACCTGTGGCACAGGGGCATCCGTGTGACGTGCTGGATTAAATCGCGCGTGGCAGCCAGACACATTTATGCTAGTATTAATACTGACTTACTGTATGCAGTGGTGGAAAAAGTACTTAAATTCTTTACCTAAGTAAAAGTACCAATACTGCAATATAGAAATACTCTGTTACAAGTAAAAGTCCAGAATTAAAAATGTACTTGAGTAAAAGTACGAAAGTATTGGCATCAAAATGTACTTAAAGTACCAAAAGTAAAAGTACAAAAATATTTGAAAATAGCAGATCTACAAGCTCACAACGAGTCGCATAGATCGGCTATTTTCAAATAGCCTATGTATAAAATAGGGCTAAAGTGGTTCTGTATATTTCATAATCTAATAATTTATATATGACAAGTAATTAGTAACTAAAATGTTCAAATAATTGTAGTGGAGTAAAAGTACAATATTTATTTGCGTCTGAGATGTAGTGGAGTAGAAGTAAAAGTATAGACAATTGGAAATACTGCAGTAAAGTAAAAGTACCTCAAAATTGTACGTAAGTACAGTACTTGAGTAAATGTACTTAGTTACTTTACACCACTGCCGCCGCCTCTGTGATCCCGCTCGATTTGAAGAAATAATCCAGCGTCCAGAGGTGAAAACGTGGAGAATACAGAGTAAGCCTACATTTCAATCACAATGTTTAACCTAACTACGGTACTATTAGGTTGAAGTCATAGGCTGGTCGTCAGCATGTGCTCAAGTCCCAACATGAAACTGATTTGACCTACTTAATGCACACATGCCGCTTTATGTAATTAATTATTGGAAGCAGGTGAGTAAGATTCCATAATGAATGAACAGTACAAGCATTTTAAATGGCTTTTATATACTCTTAATATTGGCCTTATAGATCGAAATGTGCTCAGTTTGGGATATTTAGTGTTCCCTTAATATTCGGCCATTCTATACGTATGTTTACACACATTTATTATCCCTAAGAGCTACAGAGAAGAACCATGCTTGCCAGGCAACCATTTGTCCATCATCCATCCATCCCTCGCTCCCGGTACGGTGTCAAATTCCTCCTCACTCCCTGAAACTGAGAGAAACAACCGGTCCCCGGGTTCTTTTGGCGGACCGGGCCGGCCAATCAAATCCCCCGGAGGCAGGGATGCCTGACTTTGTTGCCTAGCAACCCGCGTGATGGAGTGCGTGTGTGTGTGTGCGAGCGCGCGTGTGTGAGTGTGTGTGTGTGCGTGTGTGTGTGTGTGTGTGTGTGTGCGTGTGTGGGGGGGGGGGGGATGTTGGGGGGGGGGATAGGTGGAGGGTGAAACATGAGGAGGCAGTAGTAGCAGAGTCTGTGCAGCTGGCTGAGTCTGGCAACGGCAACATACAGCCCATGCCACCGGCCAATTACCTCGCGCGCTGGCAGAGCACAGAGGCAGTTGCCTAGCAACGGTAACCGTAGCGCTGTACGGGGCAAGGAGGGGGGGAGGAATGGTGGTGGTGGTGGGAAGGGGTGTGTGTGCGTGCAGTGTGCATGCCTGTATGTGTGTGTGTGTGTGTGTGTGTGTGTGTGTGTGTGTGTGTGTGTGTGTGTGTGTACTTGCACTACTATACCTGTGCGAGCCAAATGTCCTCACAAGTATAGCAGAATGTGAGAAATAGACATTGTGCGGACCATTTTCCTGGTCCTCACAAGACAAATGGTTGTTTTATGGTTAAAAAAGATTTGGGAAGTTAGGCTTACAATTTAGGAAGAGATTCAGGCATTTAGAGGTCAGGTTCTGGGGGTTAGGGTTAGAGTTAAGCCTGACTTAGTTGTGCAACGCAAATAGCAGATCTGCAAGCCCACAACGCGCCGCTGAGCGACGCGTTGTGGGCTTGCAGATCAGCTATTTTCAGATCTTAGTTAAAAGGGTAAAAAATGGCAAAACGTAAAAATAAAAATAAACGGCACTTGTGAACTCACAAGTATAGTAATAGAAACGTGTGTGTGTGTGTGTGTGTGTGTGTGTGTGTGTGTGTGTGCGTGTGTAGAGACCGGAGCCTGCAGCAGTACATAACCACTCGGCTACCGACTCCTCCAGTGATACGCTAGACCCCTCGTCGCCTAGCAACAAACCCCCCCCCCCCCCCCCCCTCCCACCCTCTCACTCCTGGAGGAGTGCTAGCATGTACGGTACATCAGTGATTCTCAACCTTTTTCCATTTCATGGACCCACCAGAGTTTGATTATGCATTTGGCCACGTAAACCCCATTTGATACCACGTTATTTTCTTTATATCTCTGGGACTCCAATCTACACTGCAAAGTCAGCCTGATCTCAAACAATTTAGTATACATTGCACGAACCCAGTGCACGTCATTCCATGCATATAGTCGAGCTAGAAAACCCGAAAATCTGTGCATAAGTACGGCGAGTCCCACGGTTGGCGTAACCGGTTGCAACCCGGAAGCAGAGCAGGCCCCACAACAAAATGTACGATTCTGTGCCTATCGGTACATAACTCAAACGGCGCTGAGTAGGCTCAAGCGAACGTCGCAACGTTCGGGACGGCAACTCGTTCGCTTTAGCTCACTCGGTGGTCCCTCACGTGGCTCCAGTTCGCTTGAGACTGCGCGCCTCCGAAATGGTTTAGTCAATGGGGGAGATGCGAGACGCTATGCACAGATTTTCCAGTTGCCTATGCACGGAATGACACGTGCAATGTATACTTAAGTTGTGTGAGATAGGGTTGGTAAAGTAGTGGGTTTTTTTTTCAAGTCAAGGACCCCCAAATTGATATGTATTTGGCCGCAGACCCCCATCTGAAAATGTGTTGTCCTAGGGACCCCCCCCCCAGAAGAAAAGACTTATGTTAAAAAACAATAGGCTCTATGCACAGCAGCCGTATTGGAAAGAAATTGGACCTCTTCCTTACTTCCTTCAGGTGTTACCGATGATACTAATGGAGGCTCAGTTGCATTTAGTGTAGCACAGTGGTTCTCAAACTTTTTTTAATCCACCCCCCCCAACAAACTGTTTACTGTCCATATTTTCTACTCGTTTATATAATGTTTTGGCATAGTATTGTATATTTGTCTGTCATTAAATGTTTCGATGAATTGAGTACAAAGGACCCCAATGGAAACAAGCCATAGGGCTTTCTTGGGTTTAAAATCCTCAGAACAGACCTCGTATTGAACTGTACCTCCCTGTGCTTGTCTTTGCAAACTGTTAATAAAGTATTCAATCAATCAATCAATCAATCAATCAATTAAATCAATCAAACAAACACATGCAGGTGAGTAAGACAGGTGAACAGGCACCGTGTCAAGCGTGCATGGACAGACAGACGGACAGATGGACGGACGCGAGCAGCGCGTGTCACAAACAGGTGACACACGTGATGTGGCACTGCGTGTCAACGCACCACTGCATGCCATCTCCGGAGCATCGTTTGTAACATGTGAACGTGTACATGGTTGAAAACGCATACGTGGGCACGCACACATACACATACGTGGGCACGCACACATGCACATGAACGCGCACACACAAACACTTTTTTTAACACTGCAGATTTCTGCAGATTTTTAACACTGCAGTGCTAAGTATAAATCAGGCATATCTCCTAACCCTATCTCATCCTGAATAGTTTCCTAATTGCAAGCCTACAGTAACTATAAGAATGTTTTTTTAACCATAAAACAACCATTTCTCTAGTGGGGACCAGGAAAATTGCCCTCACAAAATGTCTATTTAGAAAATGTTACTATACTCATGAATTCAATTCTAGTAAACTTGTGGGAACATTTGCTCCATCACAAATACAATACTGCAAGTACACACACACACACACACACGCACACGCGCACATGCACACACACGCACACACACACACACACACACACACACACACACACACGCACACACACACACACACACACACGCGCACACGCACACACAGCAGCAGCAGCCTCTGTGGAGCCAGTGTGTTGTAGTTAATTGCATTGCAGCCATTAGCAGGAGCTGGAGCATTGCGTCCGGGGTCTCTGAGGCCATTAGTGGGGCTCTATAGGACGCTTTATGGGCCCCTCTCTGACCAAACGCCAGAACCATGTCCATTTACTGCTGAGACGGAGCAGCGGCGGACAAACTATATCGCCGTAGTCAGGGCAGAAACCTCTTATCTTCCATATTGTATCTTTTTTTGTAAATGAATGCCCTGCTTGATGATATACCAGCTCAGTGGCCTTGTGTGTCAGCCCTGAGACTGGGAGGTCAGGGTTCGATTCCCCCGCCTGGTCATGACAAGGACTATAAAAATGGGACCCAATTTTCACGATAAAAAAAAAAGCAGATCTACAAGCTCATAGCGCGGCACTCGGTGCCGCGCTATGAGCTTGTAGATCTGTTTTTTTTTATCGTGAAAATGTAGTGGACAATGTAGTGGACAATGTACAGTAGTGGAGAAGTATAAAGTGACCAGAAATGTATATATACTTGTGTAAAGTGCCTCAACATTGTACTTGTATTTGAGTAAATGTACTTAATAACTTTCCACCACTGAGACAGATTGAGACGGTGAGAGACAAGGGTGCAGATTGATAGAGAGAGAAAGAATGAGAGAGAGAGAGGGGGGGGGGCACGGGGGCCGCCAAATTGATAGAGAGAAGAACGGGGGAAGAGGGGAGGAGGGGGCAGATTGATAGAGAAGGAATGGTACAGAGAGATGAGAGACAGTGGGAGATGGGTTAGAGAGAGAGAGAGAGAGAGAGAGAGAGAGAGAGAGAGAGAGAGAGAGAGCAAATGACACAGGAACAGAGACAGAGAAAGAGCGGGAGATCAGGAGAGGCCGGTGAGAAATTGAGATGGAAAAAAACGGGAGCTTGAGTGATGGAAGAGTTGGAGGAGAACAAAATGAGTTAGAGAAGCAGACTGTAGGAGTGGTGTCCGGGCGAGGGAGGGGGGGAGAGAGAGAGAGAGAGAGAGAGAGAGAAACTGAGCGAGAGACAGAGGCGAGAGTCAGAAACAGCCAGAGAAAGGCTTACACAGGCTTACAGCAGACCTTCATGTTTTAACCACTTAAATCCTATATATACTTCATTGACTGGGGTCACCCAGGGCTCTATCTTTGACCCCCTCCCTTTTTCCCTCTACACCAAATCTCTCTGACCTATGACCTTATGACATGGTGCACTGCGACATGCGAAAGACATTTGTGCATTTGTAGTGCCCGGGACGCAGTTCGAAAAAAAGAGAAAAGAGAGAAAAAAAACATAGGCCAAGACAGACAGACAGACAGACAGACAGACAGACAGACAGACAGAAGTGCGGGCTTACAGCAGACCTCATGAGTTAACCGGCGCTCAGCCACTTGGCCCCCCCGCAATCTAATTGTTCCGTTCCTTATCTGACATAAGCCTATTCTACGGGACCCCGTCATTCAGCACTCAGCACTGTCTAATTCCAGATTACATCGTGGGCCTTTTTTACGACGGTTAATTTATGGAAATAACAACTGTAAGGAAAAAAAAAGAGGATTTGGGTAATGACATCTTTAAACTCGTACGGGATAATAGCCGGCTAGAGAACGGGAAGGGGCGCGAGGGGTGGGCAGTGAGGGAGGGAGGGAGGGAGGGAGGGGGGGGGCCCGCGGCAAACACTGTCTCCCTCTGAAGAAGACGGTCTTTTTGCTCTCTTTTTTTTGGCCCCCTTTCCCTCTATTGACAACTACGGTGCGCTTCGTTTGATCCGTTTCCTTCCTCTCCAGTGGTGGAAAAAGTACTCATTACATTATTACATTACAGTCATTTAGCAGACGCTTTTATCCAAAGCGACTTACAATAAGTGCAATCAACAAAGGTAGGGAACGAAAGCTACTAATCACCAGAGGTTATAAGCGCATTTTCTGCAATAACAAGCAACCAAGAGCATACCTAGCGCTAAGGTAAAAGTGCAATCAGCTACCTATTTCCTTAAACAGATGAGACAAAATAGCTAAATCAAATGAGCAGGAGCTAAAACAAATAATTGTATTGACTAAACAAGATCCAATAAACAATTCAACAATAAAACAAGCATTTGTACAACTAGTTAACAACACATTTTTTACTTGAGTAAGTATCAATTCTGCAGTATAGAAATACTCTGTTACAGGTAAAAGTCCGGAATTCAAAATGTACTTGAGTAAAAGTACAAACGTATTGGCATCAGAATGTACTTAAGGTACCAAAAGTAAAAGCACTCATTATGCAGAATGTCCCGTTTCAAGTTTTCAAATGTATATAAAATAAGAAAATGCACTTAGTTACTTTCCACCACTGACGCTGACACCTAGTCACCGTTACCAGGTGACCAGCCCAATGTCCATCCAGACTATGGGACCGCCACTTAGCTCCCATAGAACCACAACCTTGTCGTCCAACCGTGACTACAGAAACCGGTGGCCAGGATTCTAATAAACAACGTAAACAGTGTAAAAAAGAGTGAAGAATGGGCTTCCTCGCTCCCTGCAGATGGAACTGGTCAACCCCACTGAGGAGGGAAATGGATGAGGGCTGACTGACGGACGGAGTTGTGTTCATTTTATAGGAGGATGGACGGAGCGAGCCACCGCCGGTGTCAGCTGAGCGATTACACAGGCCTCGCAGCTCCATTTTTACACTCCCTGATGTTTAAATCACAGTGTACTTCTCTGTATACACGAATCCACGGAGCGCTGCCCTGTAGGTGGCGCCGCCATTGCTGCGGTGTCAGACTCGATCAGCTGCTGCTGCGCGGTGTCAGTCAGCTGCAGTCACTGACTGCTCACGTTACTCTTTTACCTGCTTTTTACTAACTTTTACTAACACTAACTTTACAAAAAGATGTACAGAAAATCGGGATGAACCTGTGTAGTTATGGCTGCTCCAACAGCCAAGCAGGTAAAGAGTAACGTGAACAGACGGACAGGACCGCAGCAGCAGCTGACTGAGTTTGACACCGCAGCAATGGCGGCGCCACCTACAGGGTAGCGCTCCGTGGATTCGTGTATACCCTCTGCACTGAAACGGTCTGCAGTCCTACAATGTGTAACATTGTTGTGGATTAGAGCAGCATGCGTTTACGTGCAGTCATGGACTATGGCAGCGGGTTATAAACCTTTCGTGGATCAAGGGCCCACCTGAAAATCTCATCCATCTGACCACAATTAACACAGCTTCTGTGTTAAGATGGGGTGGGCATTATATAAATATATATTTTCATCAACCAATCGATTGTGTTCCGGCTTGGATCAATGACTCTAACGCAGTGGTTCTCAACCACCAGTGGTCCTTGAGGGGGTTCCAGGGGGTCCCCAGACAAATTAATAGTTAGGAACCAAATTGACCCTTATGTGTCTGTAACTCTGAGAGTATACAAATGGAACCAAATGGACCCTTACGGGTCCATTTGGTTCCATTTGTACTCTCTCAGAGTTAAATGAACACTGATGATGATACTAGAGTGTAGATTGGGACCCCAAGAAATCAAAATGGTTGAGTCCCCGGCATATCTTTTCAAATGGGGGTCCCTGGGCTAATATGTGTCAATTTGGGGGTCCTTGACGCAAAAAAAGGTTGAAAACCACCGTCTAACGTGGTATACTATAAGATCCTATTTATCACAATGGAAACTCATTGTTCAATGTTTTAAAAATGTTTCTATTTCATTATTAATGTTATATCATCATTCAAATCTTAGTGTTTTGTTTCATTTTGGGGCCTTCACAGCCCACAAGTCAGCCCCGGGCCCCCATCGCTGGACTATGGAATCGTGGTGACACGGCCGACACGCGTCGCATCAACGCCATAGCCGTCTCCGTCCCGTTCGCGTTGAAACATAGCGCCTGTCAGCCTAGACTTATGGAAGGCGTGGAGAACGGGAGGGCCTAAAATAAACCATGGGAATGGCTGGTCTATCCAGGTCAGGCCATTCATCACCGTGCAGTTACTCAGACTGGGGGGGGGGGGGTGGGGGTGGTGTAGAGGGGAGGGGGGTGGGGGGGGGGGGTGGAGGAAGGACAGTCCACTGACAGGGGTCTGAGTGGTCCTGGGATTGAGATCGAAGAGAGGGGAGAGTTATGACCCCCACACACAGCCCCTCCCTCTCTGCCCTGCCTGAGAGGGGACCTTGAAGCGGGGGAAGAGAGGGCCAGCCCCGTCCGGCCCGTCCCGGGCATGGACCAAGAGCTGTCCTCAGATCAGGGGACGATGTGTTGTTAAAGCATTCAATCCGGGAACACGCACTGTGTCATTTTAGATTTTATTTTAGCTATAACCATTATATTTTATACTTTGGGCTATTCAAAAATAGCAGATCTACAAGCTACCTACAAGCTATGAGCTTGTAGATCTGCTAGATATATTTTTTCAAATTGTGAACATTTGTGCAAATGTTTGAATATATATGTTTTTTAAAGCGAACATTTTTAACTCAAATCTTTGCTTCTGGGGATTCTACTTTATTTCTTCTAAATCCTAACAGTTTTGTTTTATAACTTATGTTGCTATAATATGTGGTTTCTCAAAATGTTTTCATGTCAAGGACCACCCAAAATGTTTTGTTCCAGGGGACCCCAGAATGTATATTCAAAGATTTGCACAAATTTTTTACCACTAAAATAAGACTTTCAGATTTCCACTTCCTAAACACTATAGTCTGACGCAGTGCAAACAATTCAAACTCTGTGTTATGTGTCACAAATGCCCTCGCCAATCAAAGCCTCACTAAATGCAGCATTATCTAGTTATCAATGAGGAAGTGACTGCCTTGTTGGTTTTCGTCTGAGCGTTTGGTGTATATTGTCTTGGATTACCTATTGTTCTGGCGGATCAAACCTATGCATAATGCATGTGATATGGAATACTAAATGAGGACAAAGATCGAGCAAAGAAAACAGGTAATGAAAACCTCCGTTAGGGACGCTTTCAGAGGGAGAAAAATACCTGTCATGTACATTTATTGATCAGAGATCGATTTTTCAGAGGATTTAAACCACGCGTTGGATGTTTGGAATGGGACTTCATAAAATGGGACTTGCTGTACAAAAACGGATTTCTGCGGCGTGTTTGGGTTCATTAGATTTGAATGAAACTAAACTCAACAAAGTTTTGGAGCTTTAAGCAAATGCACGGTGACATGCCTCCGCGGCGGTTCATTATGAATGCTCTGAATGCTTTTCAGCCGCAGCGCGCACACAGCCCCAAAATGAGTTTTCAGCAAACGTGTGACTAATTTCAGCAGAGCGGGTCACGGGGGTGGAAAATAGATAACGGTGGCTACATTGTTTCGGGGGTCTTATTTTCCATTGTCGAGCTTCTCAATAGAAGTGTTACATGTGCCAAGAGTGTGAAAGCAGGTGGATTTTCTTTCAGAAGATAATGTTTTATTTCAGTCATTTCCCACACTTGAAAGTCTTGAAGGCCCACCCATCTGATCGCGTTGGTTTAGTTTATTTCTGTGCAGAATAGTGGACTGATCAGTGCAGTGGTGGAATCAGTATTCAAATTATTTACTTAAGTATAAGTACCAATACTGCAATAAAGCAATACTCCGCTACAAGAATAAAATGTTTAGCATTTTAGCAGATCTACAAGCTCACAACGCGTCGCGACGTGATGTGACGATGTGTGATGTGACGCGTTGTGAGCTTGTAGATCGAGAGTATAAAGTATAAAATAGTGCTAAAGTGGTTAACGTATGTTTTATAATGTAATAATTTATATCTGCAAAGTAACTAGTAACTAAAGTTTTCAAATAATTGTAGTGGAGTAAACTACAATATTTGCCTCTGAGATGTAGTGGAGTAGAAGTATTGGAAATTGGAAATACTCAAGTAAAGTACAAATACCTCAAAATTGTACTTCAGTACAGTACTTAAGTAAATGTACTTAGGTACTTTCCACCACTGGATCAGTGCTTCCAACCCTGGTCCTCGGGGACCCCTGGTACTGTTCTCTATCCTGCCTGGAGGTTAACTCCTTTGTCCTTGTCACGGTAGATGTCTGACGGTGGACTAGCAGACCCGGGCACTGCAGGGACTTAGATGGACGGACAGAGAGATGGTCCTCCAGGACGAGTACTAATTTGTATAAATGCTTTCCTCTTTTCTAGAGGAACCACCAAAGAAGAAAACAAATGCAATTGAAACGGGACCACCGGACGATTCTGTGTAAGCGTTGTTTTGACATGTTTCTTTTTCTGTTTTTCTCCTGGCTCTCCCTCTCTGTCCCCCCCCCCCCGCCTTTTTTTCTTTTCCTGAAAACAACAAAATGATGGAGCTCGCACAAAAACTAATTTCACACACTGATTTACACCTGTAAACCTGTGATGTGACAATACACCTGATTCTGATTATGGAACCAAGAGACAGGATGATGAGAAAACAAGATGAATACAAAAGTAGTTAAGTAACTGGTGAAGAAAAACATGATCAAGAACGAGAACAAGAACAAGACGAATGCAGGAGAAGATGACGGATCAAAAAGGAATGCACAAAGTAGAACGGACAAATAACATAAATGACGGGAGAAGAGAAAAGGACGAAGACGAAGCAGGATGTAGAAGAAGAAAAAGAAGCAGAAGAGAAAGGAACAGGAGAAGAAAAATGTGAGGTAACAGAAGAAGACAAAGAAAAGACAGAAGAAGAATAACACGAAGACGCAGAAGAAAAATCAAAACAAAGAATCATCATGAGAATAGAATGTAGTCTCCTGTAGCCAGACAACTATTCCACAATCTCCAAATGCTATATAGTCTGGAACTACACCTCCCAAAATCCGAGTCAGGAAGCTGGCATTTCCGTTCACGAAAGTTAATTTCAAAATATCTTTACATTACGTTTTTTCATTTCCATTTCTGCTAAGCAGCAAGCTATATATGCTAAATGATAAATTTGCACGTCTGTAAAGACGAAACGGAAGTGGGGAGGAGGCTTCATATCCTACACTACACTACACTACACCTCGGAGGCAGATATTGTACTTTCACTCCACTACAATTATTTATAACATAAATATATATAACATAACATAACTAGAACGAGACGACGCGCTAACTAACCTGTGTGCGTTCTCTGGTGAGCCTTTAGATGGGAGCTCTTGGTGTAGACCTTCCTGCAGCCGTTGAACTGGCAGCGGTGGATCCTCTTCCTGTTCTCCGGCAGCTCGCCGACGCCGATCACGCACGTGGCGCCGTGGCCGCCCTCCTCCCCCCCCTCCTCCTTCACCCGGATGGGGAGCGCGTGGGCGTGGGCGTGGTGGGCGGCCACCAGCCGCGCAGCGCTGAGGCCCACCTTCCGCGCCACCAGCTTGAGGGTGAGGGTCCCGTCGGCCGAGGCCGTGAGCGTCTGGCTGCTGGACTTGACCAGGTGGCGCCCCAGCTCCGGGGACGACGGCGGCGTCAGGGAGGTGACGGCGCTCAGCTGGGCCAGGTGGACGCCGTGGCCCTCCGTGGCTTCGGGGCCGTCGGTGGCAGGGCTGTCGTGATCAGGAAAATGTTTACTTGATGATTAAATTGTCACACAAATAATAGGCTCTACGCACAGCAGCCATATTATCACTTCCTTCACTGGTGTTACCAATGATAGTATCATTGGTAACATGAAGGCTCTGTTCCATTTAGTGTAGCACTGTGGTTCTCAGACTTTTTAATTTCCACGACCCCTATAACTCTGAGAATGTACAAATGGAACCAAATGGACCATTTGGGTCCTTTTTGTTCCATTTGTACACTCGCAGAGTTACACACCCGGAAGAGGCCATTTGGAACCCCCTCAAGGAACCATGAGGGTCCCTGAACCCCAATTTAGAGCCACTGGTGTCGTTTCCGGTGAGCCAACGTGCTCAATATCAGCACCCTGACTCTGTTTGACCAGAATGGAACAGAGCCTTCATTAGTATCATTGGCAACACCTGTGAATTTCTTCACAATATGGCTGCTGTGCATAGAGCCTATTGCCGATTTCACGGTTTAATTGTGTGTTTTAGTGTTGAACATTGGAACATATACTGTAAATACAAATTACATTTCTGTTTCATAGACAAAGGATGCACAGGGCAGATCTGACAAATAACTCATACAAATAAATGTCTGACATATTTAATAACTTTTAAAATCAAAATCTAAACAGTGAAAATATCTGTAAGATGTAGATCTAATATTTCCCCTTTTTTTGTTTGAAAATGTAAGAACAACGTTTCAACGTGGAAACGATTGTGACGATTATCTCAAATAATTGCAGTTATATAATGAATAAATAATTGTGACAGGCCTGACCTGTGGCTTTTGGCCTTGGGGTCTCGTTTCATGGCAGCGGGGGAGGAGGCGAGGAGCTTCCGCGCGGGGCAGAGGCTCACCGCCGGCGGGGGGCTCAGGGGCTCGGAGGGCAGGAGGAGACCGCCGGGCAGGAGAGGAGAGTCCAGCAGCTCCTCCTCGCTGTCCTCCTTCAGGTAGGCGGGCGTGAGGAGACCTTCCAGGTCCTGGTCGAAGAGCTCCGACAGGCGCTTGGGCTCCGTCTGCAGGTAGCGCTCCAGCTCTAGGCAGGTCTGAGGAGGGGGGTGGGGGGGGGGGGGGGGGCAGGTGACGCCGATAAGACACAGAAGAGACAATGCGGAACACAGGGGGGACGGCCTCGTAGAGGGACGGCTTTCAGGGTTGCCAGATCTGCTTATTATAATTTCCCCGCAAGATTTTATTAGGGCTATTATTTTGATGCAATAATAACACATTTTGCTGAGGACCCCCTAGAACCGCTCAAGGACCACTGCGGGTCACCGAACCCCACTTTGAGAACCACTGCAAAATGAATGATAATTAGGAGCAAAATGGACCCTTGCAGGTCTGCCACTCTGAGAGTGTAAAAATGGAGCCACTCTCATGGTGAGTTATGGGGTTCCGTGAACTAATGCATATCAAACCGGGGGTCCTTGAAAGTAACGTTTGAGAAGCACTGATTTAGACGATATATAGCACATGGAATCTCACAAACGCGCGCGCACACACACACACACACACACACACACACACACACACACACACACACACACACACACACACACACACGCCCCCTTGGTACTGCCGCTGCAGAGCCGAACAAACAGATAGATCGTAATTTCAGCCGACCATAACAGTCAGCATGCATGATATGCTCTGGTCTGTGTTTATGCACAGCAGAATCCGCATGTTACCGACCGCTCAGCCAAACATCTCCGCTTCAGCCTCTGCCAGGTGCCACTAAACACACACACACACACACACACACACACACACACACACACACACACACTCATAAAATATAGAGACGCACAAGTGCACACACAGCCAACCCAGACATCCGGTGCTACTTGGCATTTCCAGTGAGATGACTGATTACGCGCTGATTGATTACAGCTGCTGTAGTGCGTAACGGAGGTATAAGTGTTAGGAGAGCAGAGGAGAGGAAAAGAGAGGAGAGGAGAGGATTGGAGAGGAAAAGAGGAGAGGAGAGCAGAGGAGAAGATTGGAGAGGAAAAGAGAGGAGAGGAGAGGAGAGGAGAGGGAGCAGACACCCAAACCCAGCAGAGCGCTTTATAGAGCCCCCCCATGCATTCACTTCCTGCTGGCTGCCTACAGAAAGATTTATCCTGCCAATAGCTATAGACCGTGTTATCCCCATTACTCTACATGCCCCCCTTTGGCAAATATAGCCTGATTCATACGTCTTCGTATGATGGTGTCGCGTGCGGATATTAGACGATTTACACGCTCACAACGCGTCGCGTTGTGAGCGTGTAAATCGTCTAATTTCCGGCACGTGACACGGTCGTACGGCAGAGCGCACGAGGCCCGCATGCCCCTCCTGATTTGTGCAAGCTGGCTGGCATCCTGAGAAGTCTATTACCGCGGACGACGATCTGGGTGGCGTTTTTTTAAAAGGCGTCGGAGCTTCTTGCGAGGGGGGGGAACTCGCCTCGTCCGTCCGGCGATAAAGCCATTATGTTTGAACAGGCACTCGCCCGTTTGATCCCGGCGACCGTCCGCTCGCGCGCCTTGTAGCGGCTAACCAGTTTTGACAGGCGGGATGGAGGCTATACAGCGGCTCCGCCGGGCTCTAGCGGAGCTAGCCACTTCATTTGTGTGTAAATAGGTACTGACAGACAACACTAGCCGGCTCCATTATCGGGAATAAGGTTGTTCAGAGCGAATACATCAGAGGCGTTTACAAGCTTACACGCACACACGTGCGCACACACACACACACACACACACACACACACACACACACACACCCATGCACACACACACACCCATGCACCCACACCCACGTACACCTCCCCTTGTTTTGTGCCTTCTAAAAATAAAACATCACAAATTTTGGGTAGCTGTTGTTGCCAGGGAAGTGAGTGAGCGTGTGTGTGTGTGTGTGTGTGTGTGTGTGTGTGTGTGTGTGTGTGTGTGTGTGTGTGTGTGTGTGTGTGTGTGTGTGTGTGTGTGTGTGTGTGTGTGTGTGTGTGTGTGTGTGTGTGTGTGTGTGTGTGTGTGTGACTGTGTGTCCATGCTTCCTTCCAGGAATAAAAGCGATTCGGGGGCTGTTGTTTTTCCTTTTTGTCTGTTTACAATATTTGCATACTGACATCAAATTAAAAAGCTCACTTTAACACAGCCTACAGAGAGATAGAGAGTGGTAGCGAGAGAGAGAGAGAGAGAGAGAGAGAGAGAGAGAGAGAGAGAGAGAGAGAGAGAGAGAGAGAGAGAGAGATAATATATCATTTCCTCCAGCATGCCTATGATTTCTCTTTTTTCTCGTGGAGGCTTTTAAAATATAATTTCTTTCATGCGTTTATCTGAGAGGAGGAGAGGTCCCCACTGTTTCCTTGACGGCTGCAGTCAGTGAGTTGTGAATTGAATTAACGGGGTGAAGGGTTTTTGTTTTGTTTTTCTCTCTCTCTCTCTCTCTCTCTCTCTGTCTCTCTCAGAGCGCAATTAAATATTGAAGGTCCTGCTGAGAGATGATGAAGAGAAATGCTGTGAGGTCTTTACTGATGACTGGACATCTGTCAGCAAGACGGACATGACGCTGTTATTACTGTGCTTAACCTCTCTCTCTCTCTCTCTCTCTCTGTCTACTGCTCTCTCTCTCCCTGTCTATACTACTCTCTCTCTCTTCCTTCCTCTCTCTACTGCTCTGTCTGCCTTTCTCTGTCTGTCTCTCCAGACACTTTTATTCCTTAACCCCTCTACCTTCCTCTCTCTCTCTCTCCCTCTCTCGCATTCTCTCTTTCTCCCTATCCCTCATGCTCTCTCCATACCTCTCTCTAGTTTTCTCTAATCTCTTTATCTCTGCACCTCCATTCTCTCCATCAGCTCTGTTCTTTTCAATGCTCTTTTTTCTCTTTTCTCCTCAATTCTATCCCGCTTTCCCTCTCTACAGTACATCTACTTTCTGTCTTTTCTCTCTCTACATCATCGCTTCATTCTCCGTTTTCTCTTTTTATTCCTCTGCAAGTGAAAGCTGTGGCCGGCCGCCGGAGGCGTCACGCTTTCGGGTTGTCCATACATCCGTATGTACGTATAGTATAGTATAGTATGTCCTGTCTTGAATGCAACTTCCCAGAAACACCTGGAGAGAATTTCTTCTAAATTGGTACAAACATCCACTTGGATTAAGGATGAACTAATTAGAATTTGGTGGTTGAAGGTCAGAGGTCAAGGTCACTGTGACCTCACAAAACATGTCAATATCGTGATAACTTACATTTGGCCAAAAATACAGTTGGTTAGATCCAAGTCTTCACTACATATACTATAATGTGGTTGGGTGGAGGCATGCAACTGTGATGCGGTATTTCTAGTTCTCTTGTATGTCTTTCTACGTACATGCTCTCTCTCATCTCTCCCTTCTCTGTCTCCTTTAGCCTCTTGTTTCTAGCTTATCTTTCCTCTCTCCTCTGTCTTCTCTCCCCTTTCTCTGTTCATTCTCCTGTCTCTATCTTCTCCCTATTTATCTTTTCTCTATCACCCTTTTTTCTCTCTCTCCGCCTTTCCTCTCGCCACATTTCTCTTCCCCTTCTCTCTCCCTCTCTCTTCTGTCTCTCCTCTCTTTTCTCTCCCTCCAAAAGTATCAAAAAAGTATCCCTCCAAAAGTATCCATACTGCAATGTAGAAGTACTCTGTTACAGGTAAAAGTCCCGAATTCAAAATGTACTTAAGTAAAATTACAAAAGTATTGGTATCAAAATGTACTTAAAGTACCAAAAGTAAAAGTACTAAAATATTTGAAAATAGCAGATCTACAAGCTCACAACGCGTCGCATCGTGACGTGTTGTGAGCTTGTAGATCTGCTATTTTCAAATAGCCAAGGTATAAAATAGGGCTAAAGTGGTTAATGTATGTTTCATGATATCATAATTTATATCTGAAAAGTAACTAGTAACTAAAGTTTTCAAATAATTGTAGTGGAGTAAAAGTACAATATTTGCCTCTGAGAAGTAGTGGAGTAGAAGTAAAATGTATTGATGCATGCTGGGTCAAACATCCATACCAACAGCATGAAGGCAGGCAGGTTACATAGATTATATATCGCACATGATTTCATATCAATACTGCCGGGGAGTTTTATTCACCCTGGCAGGTTTACAGACCATCACCTTGTGACTATTGAGAAGTGGTGTTTCTGCTGGCACTTTAATGCTCTTTGTTGGCACTTTAATGTTAAGTTGCTCGCAAGACATTCTTTTGTGAACACTCTGAGATTTATTTGGAACGGTTGGAAAACAATAAAAGCAGAATTTACTTCTTTGTGTCAATGGCGGGATGTTGATTTTCTGTCAATAGTAAACCAATCATTCTAAGGCTGGGGTTAAAAGTAATGAGAGTAGTAGACATTTACAGGAGAAAAGAAAAGAACCACATGATTTTTACATGAGCCCATGGGTTCGATTTGTAAAAAACAAGAAAGAAAGAAAAGAAAAAGAAAAACAGAGGGGGGTACACTTTACATTTACATTTTATTATCCACTTAAAGGGATAGTTTAACCCCCAAATTACTTTTTTTCTATCGATTAGTTACCAAATGGAGAATTTTTTTTTGTTTTTGTCGCATTCCTAAACCAATAATTTGATGACCGGCAGCAGTTCACGTAGGAGACAGAAAGGGTCTCCTTTGTGTCTCTTACCGGGTCATCAAACTATTGACTTAGGAATATCATATCGCATATCATAATGTCATGATATGGCTTAAGCGCTGTCTTTCCCTGGTTTTAAACCATTAAGACCTGAACATTTTTTTCGTGCCAAGGACCCTCGAAATTGATATGCATTTGGCCGCAGACCCCTCCATCTGAAAAGAAAATTGTGCCAGGGACCACAAATTTTCACGATAAAAAAAAAAAAATCAAAAATAGCAGATGTACAAGTTTGCAGCGCTGCACGAAGTGACGCGCTATGAGCTTGTATATCTGCTATTTTTGAATATCCAAAACCTGCCTGTTCCAGCTGTTCTGTTATTTCCCTTTGCCCACTTTGCTATTACTCTATATAGGCATTACTGGTGATTATGTATCAAAAAACATTATTTTGTATAAAGAGGGCATGGATGTATTGCTTATACAGTATAGGTTCTGGGAATGATCAAACACAGAACTGTGAGGGAGTGGTGGAGAAGGTATGTGGCATGCGCGCACACTTGTCTAAGAAAATGGAAATGTCTGCTACTCCAGCTGTTATATAGGGGAAGCGTTTGAATCACCAATGTGCTGGTTGCCTCAAACAGACTTTAAATACTACCATCTATAGGGAGCTTGTTTAGGTAAGTGCAGTCGGCCATTGTAAACGTTTTCTGGTCCAGTCACCATCGGATCAGGAGCGGCTGCCCTGTACTTAACACCAAGTAAAAGGTGGGCATAAGGCCTAATGGATATTTCAGCAAGAATAATGGCTTTCAGATCACAGACTTCTGTATTAACCACTTAAACCGTATATATACTGTACTGTAGTTGACAGGTGTGCCCCAGGGGTCCGTACTTGGCTTTTCCCCGCCCCCCCCGCTACACCAAATTTTCCGTTTCCACGAATAGCAGATCTACGAGCTCACGGCGCGTCCCAGCACGGCGCGTTGTGAGCTTATTATTTGGCCAATTATTTGGGGGCCCTTGCAACACCCTCGTGGGCCAATCAGTGGGCCTCGGACCACATGTTGAGAACCACTGGTCCAGGTCTTTTGCTGCATCAAACTGGGTCATAAAGGCGATTGGGACTTGTGCTCAGTGGTGGAAGAAGTACTCAGATATTTTTACTTAAGTAAAAGTAGCAATACCACAACACAAAAATACTCTGTTACAAGTAAAAGGCCCGTGTTCAAAATGTTACTTGAGTAAATGTACAAAAGTATTGGCTTCAGAATATACTTAAAAGTACCAAAAGTAAAAGTACTAAAATGTTTGAAAATAGCCGATCTACAAGCTCACAGCGCGTCGCATCGCGACGCGCTGTGAGCTTATAGATCGGCTATTTTCAAATAGCCTCGGTATATAATAGGGCTAAAGGGGTTAGTGTATGTTTAATATAATAATTTTAGTATGACAAAGTAACTAAAAGCCGTCAAATAATTGTAGTGGAGTAAAAAAGTACAACATTTGCCTCTGAGATGTAGTGGAGTAGAAGTATAAAAAAAAAGTGAAATACTCAAGCAAAGTAAAAAAAACAACGTACTTAATAAAGGTACTTAGTTACTTTCCACCACTGGGTCATCTGATGAATGCGATTGGGACTTGTGCTGACAGCAAGGCAGAGAGAGAGAGAGAGAGAGAGAGAGAGAGAGAGAGAGAGAACTGGAAGGAAAAGGAGGACTTCCAGGCTGCACTGGTGGAGGAGGTCTGTGCATCCCTGCCAAGTTCCACGCGGAACATTTTGCTGAGCGTTACATTTTGTGATCAGTACAGATGATGAATAGCGAGTACAGTTTCCCCCCCGCTCTAAACATCTCTGCTGCTACAGGAGAACAGCAAGAGAGAGGAGGTCAACGGGTTCCAGCGGAGAACCCAGTGACCTCGCGGCGTTATGGGTTCTTCTAAAAACCTATTTTTATTTTCATTTTCATTTTTTTGTTTCTCAGGAGTAGTAGCATTATGTCTTTGCTTTGTCAAATTATTTTCATTTTTGTCTTTTCCGCTCAGTACGTACTTTTATATTTTTGCCGTCTTATTTTCTTATCCTTTATGATCGTTTTTTATTCAATGTTTTACATTTCTTTTTAATATTAATAAATTCATGTCAAGGGTGAGGTTCTCTTATAAGCCCTCCTAGGGTTTCTTACCTCACCGGCACAACAACTATCTGTCATCCTTCCCAGGAAAGAACTAGTATACTATGCATACTGTATGTATAATATATACGTACAATATTTTCAGCACATTTGATATATTTGATTTTTTTTTTATCCCTGCTTCATTCTGCATTTAAATATGTATTTCTTTTAGGGAAATGTAGACTGTCTGGTATGTTTGATTAGCACTACAGTATGTAACTTTCCTCTTCTACCCCGGATTTGAACCTGGTTTCCTGCGCAAGTGCTGACATTTTTTTTTGCCATTGAGCTAATAGAGCCTGCCTGCTTGCTCAGGGGATAAATAGAATCTTGACCATCAGGTCAAAATTCGTGTCAGATCCTGTGTCTAGGTGAGACATGAACTTTGACACGATCTAAATGTCTCAATAGAAGAGCAGGGAGACTAAATACAAGGTTTCTGGCCGACAGTGGCGATATGTACTTGAACTGATGGGCTGCCGTGCCAATGTTTCCAAACAATCTAGTTACTGATAATTTACAGTTGCTCATTAGTTGAAGTGGGCTCCAAAATTACGTGATCGCTGTCCGTGGTGCTGAACTCTTTAGGCTGAGTGCGTGCATGCTTTGTTCTCCTGGATTTGTTTGTCCATTTTAACTAATCAAACAAACTACATTATATAACCAACATGCTCTAAATAGCATTTAAACAACTTATGGAGAAGTTGTTTTTTCCTCCATATGGAGAAAGTGTTTTGCAGTAAAGCTTGTAGTGAAGCTTGAGTTGGTTTTAACCCATTAAGACCTGAGGCCAATTCTACAAATGTCTTCTAGATCCAAACAGTTTTTTGAAACACTGATGTTACTTACTCACTTACTTTTTCACGTCAAGGACCCCCAAAATGATATGTATTTGGCCGCGGACCCCCATCTCAAAATATTTTGTTCCAGGGACCAGGGACCAAAGATTGGAGTTACAAATGTTCGCTTTAAAAAATATATAGATATATTCAAAGATTTGCACAAATGTTCACAATTTTTCAAAAATAGCAGATCTACAAGCTCGTAGCGCGGCACTCGGTGCCGCGCTACGAGCTTGTAGATCTGCTATTTTTTAATAGCCCAAAGTATAACATAATGGTTAAAGTGCTTGCTTTCCCAGTCTTATATGGGTTAAGCTAAATGGATTATTATTTAGCACTATTTAATGTAACGGTATAGTGCTTTTCTGAACTTGGCACATGGACCTGTATAGTGGTTGGGTTTGGGGGGGGGGGGGGGGGGGCAGGGGAGATCATGCACACAGCCCTCGGGCCACCGGCTTTGACTTGTTCCACCATTGACTGCTCTCCAATAACGGAGTGACTTGGAGGAAGCAGGAAAATACTGTAATGCAGCCTATTACACCCCGTGTTAAGGTGCTACACTTGCGCTCTCTGGCAGGGATGAAGGATTCAAGGTGGAATACGTTTTTTTGTGGCCCCCAGACTGTTCCCCCAGAAAAGCTGCTCTGGCGGTCCATGTTAATAATAGAATGGCTGACCTGTGTCACATCTGGAATCCTTTCTGTCCAGAGAGACAGACACCTTATGGCTCATCTCTCTGTTCATTGTCAGAGGTTGAGTGGAGTGCTTCCACACAGCCTGGATACGGATGGTTTCAGGGATTAGGTTGAGTTTTAACCAGTAGTGGGAAAAAGTACTCATATGTTTTACTTAAGTAAAAGTATCAATTCTGCAATGTAGAAGTACTCTGTTACAAGCAAAAGTCTGGGATTAAAAATGTGCTTGAGGAAAAGTACAAAAGTATTGGTATGAAGATGTACATACATTTCCAAAAGTAGAATGTACTCATTATGCAGAATGTGCCATTTCACAAGTTTTCAAATGTATACAAATATTTTGAAATAGCAGATCTACAAGCTCACAATGTGTCGCATCGCGACACATTGTGAGCTTGTAGATCGGCTATTTTCAAATGGCCAAAATGTATATAGGGCTGAAGTGGATAATGTATGTTTTGTAATAATAATCAAAATCTACAAAGTGACTAAAGTTTTCAAATAATTGTAGTGGGGTAAAAGCACAATATTTGCCTCTGAGATATACAGTATATAGATATATAGAGTACAAGTAAAAGTACTGAAAATTGGAAATACTCAAGTAAAGTACAAATACCTCAAAGTACAGTACTTGAGTGCATGTACTTAGTTACTTTATACCACTGGTTTTAACCACATGAACACTAGTTCACCAGCGATAATATCTGGCCCGGCAAATTATTTTGTAAATTTACCATTAATAATTTACCATTTCTGACTGCCAGGTAGGATATATGAATAGAAAAGCCTCTGCATTGATGAACAAATAGTTACTATTTCCATTCTTTCAATGTTTTCACTACCAACTTTCCTCTTGGATGAAAAACCTCACGTCGCAATTTAAGAAACTAAACAAACTTTGTCTCAACGTGCCTCAAAAGATACATTGTTTCTCTCTGTCCTAGGAGACCTTGAACCATGAAAGAGCTCTTGTTCAAATTCAAAAGGGAGTGTGACTGTCTGTCTCCAGATAACATGTTCTTTTTAAACGTTTTTGATGAACTAAATATCCTCTAAGTGCCACATTCAACGATGGGGCCTGCACAAAACGATTACACAGGCATTTATGGATGCACCTGTACCATTTGGTTCCACACACGTTTCTATCAGTTGTTATACCACACATCTTGTGATAACAGCAATGTAGGTATTATTCTGTATTATAGCAATATAGCTATTGGATGAAATATAGCAATATAGCTATTATTGAATATAAGGTGGTTTTCTGCATGTTCCAGGTCCTAAATTAGCCATTGGTTGTGTTCTGGCCCACCATCTAATGCCCCTAAATTGATATACATTTGGCCACTTGAAACACTTTCAAGATTTTTTGAAAATGTTAAAAAAAATAGCAGATATACAAGCTTGCAGCACGGCACGAAGTGACGCGCTGTGAGCTTGTAGATCTGCTATTTTTGAATAGCCAACGTATACAATATGGAACCCCCTCAAGGACTACTGGTTGTCCCCGGACCAATGGTGGAAGGCCCCTGATAGGGTTTAAGTGGTTCAACTAACAAGGCAATCCCTAAACACTTCACTCTAGTAGTATAGAGACAGAGGACAGTCAAGGTATAACTACTAAAACTGTGTAGAAAGCAAAGCACTAGGTGAGGGTTTGTAGCAGCCGTTTTTGATACTGTTCTAGCAACTACCTTGGATTCAATTGTCACCAGCAGTGGTTCTCAATCTTTTTCATGTCAAGGACCCCAAAATGATATGTATTTGGCTACGGAGCCCCCCCATCTCCAAAAGACAAACAAAGATTTGAGTTAAAATGTTTTTAAATAAATATATATTCAAAGATTTGCACACATTCTCACGACTATTCAAAAATAGCAGATCTACAATGGTATAGAGGAGATCTGGCAATGCGAGATTAGGTGAGGTACATGGTAAGAAAAAGGCACGTGCTGGCGCTGCTTAATGTGCTGTCGGGCGTGACTAAGCCGACCATATCGATGGGCTCGAAAAACAAATCCAATTCCGGGGTCAAGAGGTCAATAGATCCCATAAGCAGATGCCGGTGGGACTGCGGGCAGGCAGCACATCTAAAGTGCTGGGGGGACCGCCACCATGCTTCACTCATCTTTAAGATTGGCTTCAGTGGTTCTCAAAGTGGGGGGTCCAGGCAGGGACCCTCAGGGTTGCTTGGTCCAAATGGACCTTTACAGGTCTGTAACTCTGAGAGCGTACAAATGGAACCAAATGGACCCGTACGGGTCCATTTGGTTCCATTTGTACACTCTCAGAGTTATTGGGGGGGTTCATCTAGTTCATCTTTTCTGTTTGTGGGCCGTGTCTGTCTTGACCTTTCGTTTGTTTGTTTGCCCTTTTGTTTTGTTCAGTTTATTTTCTTGGGTAAGTGTTTTTTTTGTGCAGAGTAACAGCTTGATTGATTGTTTGAATAAATACTTAAAAATAAATCTGTTCAATTTAATTCAAATTCTCCTCTCTATCCCCCCCTCTACCTCTCTTCTCTCACCTTGTCTCTCCTCTCTTTTTTTCTCTCTCAAATCTCTCTTCCTCTCTCCTTCCCTCCCTCCCAGGTGAGGACTAATTATCCTCAGAAAGCAGTCAGTAAAAGGAGACTTTATCCAGCAAAACGCTGATGACTGCAAACCCAGGTGAGCAGCGTGCGAGAGAGAGATAGTTAAGGCGAAGCAAAAAAAAAAACTTGAGGATCGAGAAAAGGAACGAAAAGAGAGACAGAGCAGAGGGAGAGGAGGTGGAGGAGGAGGGAGGGAGAGAGAGAGAGTGAGTGAGAGAGAGAGAGAGAGAGAGAGAGAGAGAGAGGGGGGGCAAAGACAACGAGGAGAGATAGAGAGACATAGAGAGCTTGAGGAACCGATAGATGGAGAGAACAGAGGAGATAGAGAGGAGAGAGGGAGAAATGAGAAGAGAGGTGGAAAACAAGTATAGGAATGATGAAGCGAGAGAAGAGGAGGCTGGAGAGAGAGAGAGGTAGAGAGAGATGTGGGGAGAAGGAGGCAGAGAGGGAGAGAGGCAGAGAAGGAGAGAGGGAGAGAGAGAGGGAGGGAGAGAGAGAGGCAGAGAAGGAGGGAGGGAGGGAGAGAGGCAGAGAGGGGTGGGCAGAGAGAGACAGAAACAGCGAGGCGGGACTTCATTTTCTCAGTGGGGGTGAATCCTTTTTGGAACTGTGACATTTGGCGTGACAGCATCCTGTCAGCAGGCTAGCCACAGGCCTCAAGTACACACACACACACACACACACACACACACACACACACACACACACACACACACACACACACACACACACACACACACACACACACACACACACACACACACACACACACACACACACACACACGGGTTCAGGCACAGTAAATGTTAGGTTATGAGCCACAGTGACATGCTGAACTCAGGGATTTGAGTTGTGCACGCATGCGTGTGTGTGTGTGTGTGTGTGTGTGTGTGTGTGTGTGTGTGTGTGTGTGTGTGTGTGTGTGCGCGCGCGCATATATGTCGGAGATGTAACAGACTATGGAGAGATGGAATGGAAATACTGGCAGCAGGTTACGGGTTGTGGGCTTATCGAGCTCACCATGCGGCCTTTCTCTTTCTTCTCTCTCTCTCTCTCTCTCTCTGTCTCTCTCTCTCTCTCTCCTTCCTTTCTCTCATCACTCCATCACGGCCCTTTCTCTTCTCCAACCCCCGACACCACCAGCACCACCACCCACCCCCCACCCCCGGGGTGGTGACATTAACGGAACATTGTGAGAGAGAAGGTCATGCAGTTGATCAGCGTTTTCTGTGTGTGCGTGTGTGTGTGTGTGTGTGTGTGAGAGAGCACTCGCGCACGTGCGCATTTCTGTGTGTATAGATTGATGTCACGAAGTGTGAGGGCGGGTGTCCGTGTTGGTGTGTGTGTGCGTGTGTGTGTGTGTGTGCGAGTGTCCCTGCATTTGTGTGTATAATTATGCACGTGCGCGCGTGCATGAATGTGCGCGTGTGTGTGTGTGTGTCAGCAAGTGTAAGCAGCACTTACAGCCTTCTTAGCGGCTCTGCCAGCTATGAAGGAGAGTGTGATTTGGAGAGCCGGCCTCTGATTGGCCCCTCACAAAGAACCCCCAAATTTTGTTCAAGAAAAGACTTACGCAAGCTAGAATAACTTAACCCATTCAATCCGGGGGACGCATCTCTGTGTCATGTTAGATTCCTTTGGGCTATTCAAAAATAGCAGATATACAAGCTCATAGTGCGGCACTCGCGCTTGTAGATCTGCGATTTTTGAAAAATTGTGAAAATTGGTGAAAATCTTTGAATATATATATTTTTAAAGCGAACATTCGTAACTCAAATCTTTGCTTCTGGGGAAAAATATTTTACAAATGTTCGCTTTAAAGAATATTCAAAGATTTGCACAACTTTTCACGGTTTAAAAAAAAAAGCAGATCTACAAGCTCATAGCGCGGCACTCGGTGATGTAAAAGATGGCATGGTATTTTTTCTTCAACCACTTAAATCCCAAATCGAGCTTATCGAAATCGAGCATCCTTATTGTGGGGAAAGCTTTCGCTGAAAATGGCAGATCGACAAGCTCACAAGTTTTCATCGTGATACCGATAAACAGCAACTTATAGGACCTTAGTTGCACTGATCCAAGGTGGAGCACGATCGATTACTTTACTTGATCATTAAAATGAATATGCTCTGAAAATGCACGCGGCCCACCCATCTGACCACTTAAGTTAAGTGGGAAGATGGGTGGGCCGCAAACACTTTTTTTCAGATTTTCAAGTGGGCTCTGATCCAGACAAACTTTGTGAACCTCTGCAGTATTTTAACAGCATAATGATAAGCTCCAATGTGCACAGCAAAAGCCTCAGCGTTAGGATAATGATATTATCCTTGTTAGGATATAACGTGTCCTAACAAATGGATATATTACATCCATTTGTTCCTCATTTCCCCGAGTCACGTCGAACTCTACCCTCTCAGAGTTAAATTAGCACTCAGCAATTTAAAGTGCATTGCTACAGTACTTAACCCATTCAATACGGGAACGCATCTGTGTCATTTTAGATTTCTTTGGCTATTCAAAAATAGCAGATCTACAAGCTCATAGCACGGCACCGAGTGTGAAAAAACTTGTGTGCATATCTGAAATATATATTTTTTAAAGCAAACATTTGTAACTAAAATCTTTGCTTCTGGGGGGTCCCCTGGAACAAAACTAACTAAAATACAGGTTAAAGATGACATTTTCGGTCATTTGATTTTGAAGATTCAGTCTGAAACGTCGTCTCAACCGACTCTCAACCAATCAGAAGGTCCCATCCCTTCAGGCTATGGGACGTTGGAATCTCAATCACTTGAATTCACTTCAGCCGTGCGCAACAGGGCTAGTGTTTGTTTACAAGTGAGAGAGAGACGGCCAATGAAGCACGTTTGCTACTACGTGGCAGTCGTGGCTTATTTCTAACCTATAATGTTTTCAGATACATATTTTAGTGTGCAGATTAAGTTTAAAATGAGTAATACACCGTCTGGATGTCATCTTGAATGAGATTCAAAATGGAGTAGCTCTGTAATTAAAATCAGCTGTGTTTGAAGAACGTGCAGCTATGGGAATCAAACAGGTGCATGTAATCAAGATTCATTTATATTCATGAAAGCTGCATTATGTCATCACGCAGCACGTTTTTGTTTACAGGAAGTAATTAAGATTGGCTTTTTAGGGATTTTTGATATAATAATACACAAAAAAAAGTTTTAATTATTTTGGCATGTATTGTTAGGTATGCCCATATGATGACCACGGATATGCTCTAAACGTGTGAAAAACATATTTTTCATTTCACTACACCTTTAAAGTGGTTAAAATCTAAAATGACACAGATGCCTTCCCGGTCTTAATGGAATAATATTATCCTTGTTAGGATATAATATATCCTAACAAATGGATGCATTATATCCATTTGTTCCTTATTTCCCAGAGTCACGTCTAACTCTTGCGTACCCTCTCAGAGTTAAATGAACACTCAGCCATTTAAAGTGCATTGCTACAGTACTTAACAATAAGCCACCATGGAGACAGTCCCAGACGGACAGCTACCCAGCATGCCTATCTCCACTTCCAGTCCACATTTTACAAAGGAAAATCCCCCCCAAAAAAGTGCTTTTAAGTTTTGCAACAAACAGAACCGACGCTGTACATATAAATTAGTCGGTCTGTCATCACATTACAGTACACATAAAGCATGTTGGTGATATGCTATCACACAGGAACAGGAAAGTTATTATTACACGCGGTACACAAACAGTCAGTCAGTCACGTGCGAAACACCTCGAGTTGAACGCGAAGCTTAAAATACCACAAGCGTGACACGCGCTCCTGCATGATGATTGCCTCGCCTTATGGCGTCACGTTGTTTTTTTTTATACACCTGCATATCGTCTCTGTCGGGTGTAAACCTCATATGTTCAAAACTGTTACTTTTCAGGATTCTAATGAAAAAATTGCAAAAATAGCAGTTCGACAAGCTCAAAGTGCGTCGCTTCGCGCAGTGTTTCAAGCTTGTAGATCTGCTATTTTGGATACTTTTGTGTGACGCTGTAGTATGATCAAGTATGATTCATTTACGAGAAAACACAAAAAGTTAAAATACGGAGATAAGAGGTTTCTGCCCGATAGCAACGATATGGCGCTAATGCTCTAAACATCATATACTGTACATATACAGTACATGTTACTACATATGGTATCAGTATGTACTGTATGTACAGTATACAGTATGTCTTTTTGACCTGTTTCTATGCTTTTTTTTTTCCTCCCCTGCTTTTTTTTGTACTCTACCTCTATCTTCTCTCTTCTCACGAAAACATAACGGAAAAAAAGATCACCCACTTCTTTAAGCTGAGTGCCAACCAATCCCACGTCCCACAGAAGGGGGCAAAAAAAACGTTTTCAAAAATAGCAAAAATAGCCGATCTAAAAGCTCAGGCGAAAAATCTTACTTGCCAGTAATGACTTGCCCAAAACAGGGAGGCCAATTTTCAAGTCATTAACCCATTTTGGACTGGAACCCCTATTTGTAACTATACTTTCAGGACGGGACCCCCTTTTAGGGTTCCTGTTGCTATGTACAGTATATAGCAACATACATTTTTTGGCATTTTTGAATAGATATTTGAAGTTTTTCAGAAAACTTAGAGCAGATTTAGAAGGCGTTTTTTGGAATCTGCCTCAGGTCTAAATTAATGTATGGTTGCAGAAAGAAAACAAGTGTCTATAAGTTGTCAATCGAAAATCGAATTAATTTGTAAAAGAAAAGGTTCAGCTACAGGGGGTGGCAATTGCCATTCCCTGGAACCCAAAATGACACCCCTGGTGTCACATCGGTGACACAGTAGCTCCTGGTCTTTTGCTCTCAGGCCCATCATCTCACGTCCGCATCCTGAATCGTTGCAAAAACATAGACCACGGATATGCTCTAAAAGTGTGAAAAACATATTTTTCATTTCACTACACCTTTAAAGTGGTTAAAATCTAAAATGACACAGATGCCTTCCCGGTCTTAATGGAATAATATTATCCTTGTTAGGATATAATATATCCTAACAAATGGATATATTATATCCATTTGTTCCTTATTTCCCCGAGTCACGTCTAACTCTTACGGGTCCATTGCCATCGCTTTCAGAGTTAAATGAACACTCAGCCATTTAAAGTGCATTGCTACAGTACTTAACAATAAGCCACCATGGAGACAGTCCCAGACGGACAGCTACCCAGCATGCCTATCTCCACTTCCAGTCCACATTTTACAAAGGAAAATCCCCCCCAAAAAAGTGCTTTTAAGTTTTGCAACAAACAGAACTGACGCTGTACATATAAATGAGTTGGTCTGTCATCACATTACAGTACATATAAAGCATGTTGGTGATATGCTATCACACAGGAACAGGAAAGTTATTATTACACGCGGTACACAAACAGTCGGGGGTGTCAAAATGACCTGGTGTCACATCGGTGACACAGTAGCTCCTGGTCTTTTGCTCTCAGGCCCATCAGCTCACGTCCGCATCCTGAATCGTTGACACCAGAAGCTACAGTAAATGTTCCCTCCTCAGCATCTCCTCTTTACGCTTGGCTTTAGCGTCGGAGTGCCGGCTGTTATCACCCTGCTTGACTTGCTAATAAGACACCTGGGCTATAAATATGAACAAAAAAGAGCGCATGTGTATACAGCAACAACTCACAGCTAAACATTATGCATGTGACAGAAACGATAAGGCTCATTACCAGTAGAATGATCATCGAGTTAGCTCTGTGCAGATGTGCAGCATATATAAGCTACAATGGGATGTGTGACAGGGTAGAAGAACGTTGTAATGGTTCATCACCACTGATCCCACTGATTGCGATCAGAATCAACCACTTAAACCCTTTATACTTAGTTGACCGGGGTTTTGCAGGTGTCAAGCAATTTAAGGTACAATAGAATAACAAAAGGGTTATCAGTTAGATACATTGTCACTTTATCTACGTCTACCTTTTATTCATTTTGGGACTTTATCGTGATCATTTTATTGTACTATGCACTTTGGCAGTGGTGTAAAGTGCTGTACTTAAGTACAATTTTGAGGTACTTTTACTTTACTGGAGTATTTCCAATTGTCTATTCACCTGTTTCCTAGGCTGTGTGTTTTCCACTTCCTGTCGATTTGATCCAATGAAATCCAATGAAATTGACAGGAAGTGGAAAACACACAGCCTAGGAAACAGGTGAATACTTTTACTTCTACTCCACTACATCTCAGAGGCAAATATTGTACTTTTACTCCACTACAATTATTTGAAAACTTTAGTTACTAGTTACTTTGTAGATATACATTATTACATTATAAAACATACATTAACCACTTCAGCCCTATTTTATACGTAGGCTATTTGAAAATAGCCGTTTTACAAGTGAGCTTGTAGATCTGCTATTTTCAAACATTTTAGTACTTTTACTTTTGGTACTTTAAGTACATTTTGATACCAATAAGTTTGTACTTTTACTCAAGTAAATTGTGGACTTTTACTTGTAACGGAGTACTTCTACATTGCAGTATTGATACTTTTACTTAAGTAAAACATTTGAGTACTTTTTCCACCACTGCACTTTGGTGAATTCATATCTAAAATGTATCAAATTAAATAAAATCTGTATTGGCCCCCTTTTTTCCCTGTAAACCAAATCTATTTGGCGAAAAAATAGCGAACTACAAGCCCGTCCCCGCATCACGTTGCGACGCAGATTGTAGATCCGCTATTTTCGCCGAACGGTGGCCTTGGCATGCCCAGAATAACAGAGATGCTAGAGGGTTCATGTGGTTAACTCATTCACAATGTATCGGGATGCTCGCTGTGATTCTGAAAACCCCGTGAAGAAAACAAAGCCTGACACTCACACTGTGTGTGTTCACATGACAACCCTGTACTGTTCTTTCACACAATCCATGTGTGGAGTCAGAGGGGGGGGGGGGAGGATGGGAGACAGAAAGAGAGAAAGCAATCAGATAAATAAATAAATGAAATATAAGACATGTTTAGTCTCTGTGTGTAGCAGTGTTGATTTCGTCGACTAAAACTATGACAAAAAATGTTCGTCGACAACCTTTTTTCCTGACGAAAACTAAATTAAAACTAAATAAAAACTAAGCTATGATGGCTAAGACTGAGACTAAATATATTCAGATAATTTCATCAACAAATAAAAACTAGACTAAAATGTTAGGGAGGGACGAGTGGAGAAGAAATCCAGTAGAACTAAGTCATTTTATGTTTGGTTGCGCTCAGGCGTTGCGCTCTGAAAATAGCAGATCTGCAAGCCCACAACGCGTCGCAGAAGATCGGCTATTTTCAGCATGCAACTAAGTGTAAAATCAGCCATAAAATCACGCCATCACGGCACCGCCAAAATACATTTTAGTCGACTAAATCAACTGTAGATTTAGTCGACTAAAATCTTATGATATTTAGTCGACAAAAACTAGACAAAACCTAACACATTTCAGATGACTAAAACAAAAATGGAATTGTATTCAAAAGACTATGACTAAAACTAAACTAAAGCAAAATTTGCTGTCAAAATCAACACTGGTGTGTAGGCTAGGGTTTGTGTAGGTTAAGGTTGCATTCTGCAGCATGCATGCAGTCAGTCTGTGTCCACCATTGATCTGGTGGGACTGGCCCTCGCCATCACTCTAGGGTGACACCTAAATGACCTAGCTGCCATTGGACAGTGGCTCTCCGGCCTCCAGCGTGCGTGCGTACGTGCGTGTGTGCGTGTGTGTGTGTGTGTGTGTGTGTGTGTGTGTGTGTGTGTGTGTGTGTGTGTGTGTGTGTGTGTGTGTGTGTGTGTTTTGCAGTGTCTAATCGATGGGAAATGACGCGGACGTGCAGCAGCTCATCAGCGATGGCCGTCGCTGCTGATGGAGAGGGTAATTTATAGCTTCACTGAGCAATACTTAGACATCCAGACACCTTCCCTCCTCCTCCTCCTCCCCCCCTCCTTCTCTCTGCCATTTCCCTATGCAGCATCGGGGGCCGCCCCCCACCCCTGCTCCCTAGGCACGTGCACACACGTGCACACACACACAAGTGCACGCGCACACATGCACGCGCACACACACACACACGTTTGTATTACTACACTTGTGAGGACGTTAGCATTTTAGGACTCCGGTTTTGGAACGTCATTTGTGTATTTACTTTTTTGCCATTTTGATCCTAATCAGATAAATCCTGAAGTCAAAAAATAGCGGATCTATAAGCTCACATTGCGTCGCCCTGCGACAATCGTTATTTTAGCCGCGAGACAACGGGCACGCAGCTAAGTTAAAACCAGGCACGCCTAAACCGAACCTCTAAATGTCTAATCCTAAACCTAACCCTATTTTTCTTCTATCTTTGTGAGTACCAATGTTTCTCAAATTCTACAATAGTTGTTGGGACACGTGGCCCTCACAAGTATAGTAATACAAGTACACACACACACACACACACACACACACGCACACACACACACACACACACACACACACACACACACACACACGCACGTATCCACAGGTCCACCAATCTCCTCTTGGCTCCGGGCCATTGCTTTTTCTTCCCCCCACTCTCTCTCTCTCTCTCTCTTGCACCTCCAAAAAGAGATGAGCCACCGGCCCGGGCCCTAGTATCCCGAGGTGCCCAGAGGGCAGCCTATCATGTCAGGGGACCCTGGGTGCTGCCGGGGCCCGGGAACGCGCCCTGCAGCCAAAAGGAGAGGAGAGGCGACGGTGTATAGCGAGAGCCGGGGAGAAGATAATGCTTAATTCCATTCTCGACGCCGAGTCACTGTTATCCCTCGGCGGGGTTGGCGGATGGGGATGGATGGGGGGGGGGGTTATTGGTCGGGGGAAGAGAAGAGATCTAACAGCTTAGCAGCAGAACCCCTGTGGCACGGCCCGCGAGCAGTAGAGGCCGGCAACAGCGGGGCAAAAAGGAGGGGTTCGGGTTGTCTGGTCTGTCTGTGCGGTGGTTGGAAGACGTACTCGGAGGTTTTACTTTTAAGTAAAAGTGCAGATACAACAACATAAAAAATACACTCTGTTACAAGTAAAAGGCGTGACTTGAGTGAAAGTACAAAAGAATTGGCAAATGTATTGGCTTCGCGTCGCGATGCATTGTCAGCTTGTAGATCAGCTATTTTCAGAATCTTTCACATAGCGGAAGTATAGAACATGGCCTCAGCCTTTAATGTGTGTTTTGTAATAATAATAGTACGTTTAGAAAGTTTAGTTACAAGTAATTAACTTGTAATTAAAGCCGTCAAATACTTCTAGTGGAGTAAAACGTTGGCCTCGAAGATTTAGCGAAGAACTATAAAGTATCACAAAATGGAAACGCAAAAGTAAACTGAGCTTGAGTACAGCACTTGAGTAAATGTACTTAGTTACTTTCCCACCCTTGTCTATCTGTGTGGTATTCCTTTTCTTGAGAGTACTGCTGGGCTTTCAGTGTGGCTGTCACTCATTGCTAATCATGTGCAACAGAGACCCAGGAAGGCTGTTGTTGCAACCAGACACTACACCATCTGATTGCACTAATTAGTGCCACAGAAAGGGGAGGGGGGGGTAATTCTTGGAGTCAGCTGGTACAATGTTTGTTTGGAAATAAAAGCATACTATGCGCTTGGCCCTCAGTGGTACATGATAGGGAGCCCCTTGTTTAATGTAATGTATATTATGTCACAGTATGATCGGCAAACCAGTCAGATTGTAAAAGCTTTTCAACCGACGGAGGCGTGCCGTCTGAAGGCGACTTGAGCCACGGGAGGCACCGCCAAGCGAGCTTAGGCGAGGGAGCCGCCGTGCCGAGCGTTTGTGAAGTCACCTTTAGCCGACTCAGCGCCGTCCGAGTTACGTGCGACAGGGACAGAATCGGTACCTCTAGGACGTCTTTCCTTTTTTGACGGGGGGGTGGGGGGGGCGGGGTGATGAACTCGAAAACGTTTTTCAATCATACTGTAACATATATGTAGTAGAATAGGGTTTTCCCAGTGTGTGTGTGTGTGTGTGTGTGTGTGTGTGTGTGTGTGTGTGTGTGTGTGTGTGTGTGTGTGTGTGTGTGTGTGTGTGCGCGTGTGAGGGGGGGTCTCAGCTTTTGTAAGAGGGGAAAAAATATTGGGAACTGCTGTAACGTACATGCGTGTATAGGCTGTAGCGTGAGTCTATGAGACAAAGAGAGTACATAGAGAGGAGAGAACAGAACAGAACACAACAGAGGGAGAGAGAACCCGGGAGACACAAGCCTCTAACATCCTCGGTCTCTCCGGGGCAACAGGGGGCCCTCGCAGAGCGAGCCTCTGGCTCCAGATAACACACCATGGCGACAGCTTAATTACACGCGCCGCCTTATCGGACGACATTAGCCACACAATAATAATCTGAGCCGCCGTTGGACCCCTTTCCCTTCAAAAGCCCACCCCCCCTCCCCTTCCCTGACACGGCACCTTGAAGCGGCTGTTACGCGGCGCTAGGCTTCCAGCCGATAAGCAAGGCGTCGATGGTCATTAAATCCAAACTGCTGACTGACTGAACGGCACAGAATAATACACACACACACACACACCACAGTGCCGTAACATTTTTTTGAAAGCAAAGCTCACTCCTGCATCAATTTTCCCCCAGTAGATGGATGCAATAATAAAGATGTCAGGGTGTTGCATTGAGCGTCAGTATCAATTTCTCTGTCATCTCGGAAGTTTTATGTCTAGTGTTTTTTTTGGACAGAGTAGGATGACCGTCTTAAATCAAGAGTCGTCATTCAGGGAGTGTGTAGGCTTCGGTGTTGCGTGCAGACTTCAGTGTTTTGTTAGAGCAGAGGTTCAGAGCGTGCATTTTCAGAGCAGGTTTATTTTAACGATCAATCAATCGATTGTGTTTCGGCTTGGATCAATGGAACTAACAGAGTGTACTTGAAATTGAATGGAAATAACAGAGTATACTTGAAGTTGACTGGAACTAACAGAGTATACTTGAAGTTGAATGGAACTAACAGAGTATACTTGAAGTTGAATGGAACTAACAGAGTATACTTGAAGCTATGTATTGGTAATCACAAAGAAGCCTTCGGGAGTTCGTCCTACTCCTCCCGCCCCAACACTCCCCGCAGACAGGTGGCGCTACAGCCAGTGGTGTGTTCTACCGTGTTACGCTATATATGTAGTGTGATCAGCAGAACATTTTTGTAGCCAAGCATAGCCCTCTACTAACCATTTCATCCATTGAAAAAGCGCTAGTGTATCTCCGCGACCACACGCATGTCGTACAGGGAATGATTATCGTATCCCTCCAAAACCTAAAACACACCACTGGCTGCAACCCGTAGGAGTACATGCAATGACCAATATCACCCGCAGTCTATAGAGCAAGAGGCAATATTATACAAATTAAAACAACAGCCGTCGCAACATGACACGCTGTGAGCTTGTAGGACTGCTGTTTTCACCAAATTTTGGTTTAGAGAGAAATAATAAGGGGGCCCAAAGGTAGAGCCCTGAGGGACCCCGGTCAACTCAGTATAGGCTATAGGGCTTAAGTGTTTACGGGAGCAGCAGAATCATCTTTATTGTCACAGCACAGGTTTCTTCATGTGTGCCCCATCAGTTTGTACTGTAGTTTTCACAAGACGGGAGAGAAAAGCACAGGATAGACACAGGTCAAAGAATCAAAAAGGATATATACAGTTATACAGACAGCATCTATAGTAGCAGGTATGGTCGTGAGTGTCCAGTGTGCAGACTCCATATTTCTGACATCTCACTCCAGAAAGGAAAACGTTGGCCTTCCCCATACAGTTTAACTGTTGGACGGATACGTAGACATGTATCTAGTGGAAGATATGTCTTGGGTCTGCTATAGCGGGGGAAGCAATGGGATACGTCTCCCTGACTTTCCACTCCATTAAGCCGAGGTCGCCAGGTTTGTGCTCGCTGAGTGCTCCATCATTGACGGTTTTCCCCCCGCCAGATAAGAAGTGCTTTGAAAAATCCCCAACCGCGCACAATCACACGCGGCACGCTTCGCCGCACGGAGCCTGCACGGTTTCCCCGAGATCAGAAGAGCATGTAGATTTTTAAGCATGTGTCGTCCGGAGTGCGCTGAAAAGTGTGACAGGAAAGCTCGCAGGGGCAGAAAGTGGGAGCAATGATACGCTCTTTAACTTGGCAGCGGGGTGACTTATGGTGGCAGAGGCAGAGGTGGAGGAAGTCGTCGGTTCAAAGCCTGCTGCTGTTAATGTTCTCTAGTGTAGAGATTCTCAACCTGTGGGCCGGGGACCACTGGTGGGCCGCAAGGGCATCGCAAGTGGGCCCCAAAATAATTGGCAAAACACTAAGATTTGAATGACAATATATGTAATCTTTCTTTAAAACTTTGAAAGAAGGCCACCATCATGGAGGTTGTGGGTTTGAATCCACCGTGGTGCAAACAGCTTTGTCGGGCGTGTATGCAAACACAATTAGCCCGTGTTCGGGGGAGGGAGGCCAGGCGGGGAGGGTGATATTGGTCATTGCATATACTTCTACGGGCTGTAGCCAGTGGTGTGTTCTAGTTTTTGGAGGGATACGATAATCATTCCTTGCACGACATGCGCCTGGTCGTGGAGTTGCGCTAGCGCGTTTTCAATGGATGAAATGGTTAGCAGAGGGCTACGCTTCACTACGAAAATGTTCTGCTGGTCACACTACGTTACAGTATATAGCCTTACACGGTAGAACACACCACTGGCTGTAGCGCCACCTGTCTGCGGGGAGTGTTGGGGCGGGAGGAGTAGGACGAACTCCCGAGGGCTCTACAGTACGTCCTCCCGGTGGGGGCTCCTCACTGGCAGGTCAGTAGGATACAGCAGCAGTGACAACACAGAAATGTGTGTGGGGAGGAATTAATTGGCACACTGGACAATCACGACCATACCTGCTACTATAAGATGCTGTCTGTATAACTGTATATATCCTTTTTGATTCTTTGACCTGTGTCTAGCCTGTGCTTCTCTCTCCCGTCTTGTGAAAACTACAGTACAAACTGATGGGGCACACACGAACAAAACCTGTGCTGTGACAATAAAGATGATTCTGCTGCTCCCGTAAACACTTAAGCCCTATAACCTATACTGAGTTGACCGGGGTCCCTCAGGGCTCAACCTTTGGCCCCCTCATTATTTCCCTCTAAACCAAAATTCGGTGAAAACAGCAGTCCTACAAGCTCACAGCGTGTCATGTTGCGGCGGCTGTTGTTTTAATTTGTATAATATTGCCTCTTCCTCTATAGCATTGGTTCTCAAAGTGGGGTCCGGGGACCCCCAGGGGTCCTTGAGGGGGTTCCAGGGGGTCCCCAGAAAAATGTGTGAATATAGCATCACAATAATTTTAACCTTTTATTCTTTGGCTATTCAAAAATAGCAGATCTACAAGCTCATAGCGCGGCACTGAGTGCCGCGCTATGAGCTTGTAGATTTGTGCAAATCTTTGAATATATTTCTTTTAAAGCGAACATTTTAACACAGATGTTTGCTTCTGGGGGTCCCTGGCACAACATATTTTCAGATGGGGGTCCACGGCCAAATATGTATTAATTTGGGGGTTCCTGGCATTAAAAAAGGTTGAGAAGCACTGCTCTACAGACTGCGGGTGCTGTGGATTCAAACAAGTCGGCAGGATCATGGACCCCAATGGAAACAAGCCATAGTGCGTTCTTGGGTTTTAATCCTTTTAGCAGACCATGCATAGAACTGTACTTTCTGTGCTTCTTTTGCAAACTGTTAATAAAGTATTCAATATTCAAAATCACTCCCGCACACACACACACAATAAAGACATTTTGAAGGGAATTAGGTAATGGGTAAAACAAGTGTGTCAGATATGAATTCCGCCGTTGTGTTGACTAAATTGTTTGTGACAGGGAGAGAAGGGAAATGGAAAAGCCAGCTTATAGCAGAGCTGCAGGAGATGAGGAGGGGGTGAGCGAGAGGAAGAGGTGAGCGTGCATGGGGAGGAGAGAGAAGAGGAGAATACCAAAGCGCGGGGGGATAATCCCCGCGAACGGAGCCGTGTAGCACCGGCAGGGGAGGGGATCTCTGTCTCTGGTTAACGGGATTTGGGTGAGCCGCTGTTTACGGCCGTGCGAGGGGGCCAAGATGCCCCTCTTCATCTGCCAACAGCAGCCCCCGATCTAATCACGACAAGCCTCTGCAGCCATTTTATGTGTTTATGTGTTTGCGTGCACATGCTTGTCTCTGTGTGTGCGTGTGTACGTGCATGCAAATCTGTGCTTACGTGTGTGTGTGTGTTCGGGGGGCGGTCAGCTACACTTGTTTTCAACAACTTGAACCATATAGCCTCCCTATGGGCATATTGTATTAGGTGAAAGTTAAGCGAAAACGGCCGATCTACAAGCTCAAGTTGCGACGCGTTGTGAGCTTTTACGTAGGTTATTTTTCGGTGAGGAGATTGGGTGTGTGGGGGTCGAAAAAAGGAGGGGGCACAAATATCGATCCCTGGGAAGTATATAGGGTTATAGTTTAAGGAACTGGTGTGTGCACGCATGCAAATCCCTGCTTACTTGTCTGTGTGCGTGTGTGACTGTGTGTGTGACTGTGTGTGTGTGTGTGTGTGTGTGTGTGTGTGTGTGTGTGTGTGAGTGTGTGTGTGTGTTCGGGGGGTGGGTGGAGGGGGTCAGCAACTCCACTGGTTTTCGCACCGGGGTTAACAGCTTGCGCTAGGATTTGGGGAGGGGGGGCCTCGGGATCCATGTAGTCGGGATGCGAGACGGGACCCCCGTTGTGCTAATCTTCAGTGCCGCACGCAATGACAGCATGAAAGAACAGGGGGGGCTCGAAGAAACAGGAGCAGATGAGACAATGGACCAGAGAGAGAGAGAGAGAGAGCAGGAGGAGGGGAGTCATGAAAAAAACTGAGAAAGAGAGAAGAGAAAGACAGACGGAGGGAGAAAGAGACAGAGAGAGACAGAGAGAGTGAAAGAGAGGCAGACTGACTGTAGGGATGGAACGATATGAAAATTACATGTCACGATTATTGTGGCAATTTTGATATTATCGATATTATCGCGATAATCAAAATGTGCTTAAAACTTAAAATGCCACTTTTGTTGAACCACTTGAACCCCCAGCATCTCTATTCTGGGGGGAACATTTGCCAAAAATAGCCGATCTACAAGCTCACAACGCGTTGTGTTGCAACGCGTTGTGAGCTTGTAGATCGGCTATTTTTATCGAAATCAATGAGTGAAATAAGAGGATACCAAATGCACTCTTTACAGGTCCGTTTTATCAAGTACAGAGGGTTCAAGTGGGACTGAATTTGCAGCTCAACAAAAGCTAATTCATCATAGTGTATGACGGAGGACAATTTAACGATACATTAAAATCACCACGAAATGATCATTATGAGCATTTTTTTTAGCGATAAACGATAATAACGATTATCGTCCCATTATCGTCCCATCCCTGACGGACTGACAGACACAGAAAGGCAGAGAGACAGACAGACAGACAGACAGACAGACAGACACAGAGTCAGAGATAGAAGGGGAGTGGGATGGAATGGAGGGGGTGGGGGGGTTAGAAGACACAACAAAGCAGTAAATCTCTGCTTCCTCGTGGCGTGTGATGTCAGTCCAGAACTCCAGAGGGCCCTGAGGTGGCCATATGCCACTCTGGTGCCCGAGTCACGTCCCCCGAGTGTTGAGTCACGTCATGCCGGCTACTGATAAGAGGCAAACCCAGGTGACTCTCAGCACGCACATAACAGCTCATTGTGTTTATATGCTATACTCTTTGTTTTTTTTTACACAGGTGTGTTGTGATTGTGAACCCCCTAAAGCCTCTTTGGGGAAAAGGACGGATGACTCATTACGGCACGATTGAAGGCTAGCAGGAGGTTACAAATGAGGAGGGAAAATAGGGACGTCGGGTAGAAATGTGGTTAAACACTTCCAAAAGTACAAACAAAGCGCTTTATGAAATGCTTGTCTGTTTCACTTTGATATGATTCCCTCAAGCTGGAAGTCATGTTTTGGTGCATTTCTAATTTGAACCTTAACGGTTAAATGCTTTAAATGCAATCAAACTGTGGAGCGTCCTGACACACGGCAGGCATTATTTACGTACATTTCTCCTTCAGAACAGGCGTACTGATTTGTCAACTACTGTAGATACTGTACATTATAAACCCTTTCTTTTGTTATTATTCTTGGCCTTTTTTTTGTTGTTGTTGCTTTATTTCAGGCAGGGAGTCACATATGTCATATGACAGGCGTAGACGCAATGTGCTTCAAAATAACAACACGAATAGAGACGGGAAGTATATCTTTACGCCAAAATAAAATCTAATAAAAATCAAATCAAGCCGATGGAAGATAGAGGAGAGACACACGAGACAAGACAAGGGTTTGGTTTTAAATTCAGGTCCTGGAGCATAATAGTTATAGTATGGTCTGTGAAGTGTGCACTAACTGACTGAGTCACCAGGCACACCACGTCTAGAATCTCTAAAGAAAGTCAGTGTTTTTCCACAGTTTCATCGAGAATGGCAGTGAATGTATACGTTTAAAGATGTACGCTGAGGTCTACTAAAGTAGTGATTCTGAAGCCTTTTCATTTCAAGGACTAGCAGTTTTATGTCGTCGCTGTCGGGCAGACACCTCTTATCTCCATATTTTAACTTTTTGTGTTTTTTTGTGTGAATTAATGCCCTCCTTCAGTGGTTTTCAACCCTTTTCATATCAAGGTCCATTATTTATTCGGCATTTGAGCCACGGACCACCGTTTGATGAGCTTTAGACTCTCAGACCCAAAACTTGTCCACAATTCCATCCATGCTGTATTGATGTGGTAAAAGGAGAGACAGGCAAATATTGATCAAAAGAACAATTCTTCTACATTATCTAATTGTGTAGACTTCTTGTAAATTAAGTAACGCAGATGTTTAACAATAATTTAACTCTTGAGAGCGTAAAATGAAACCAAATGGACCTGTAAGGGTCCATTTGGTTTCATTTTACACTCTCAAGAGTTAAAGATCTATAAGGGTCCATTTGGTCACCAACTCTCCATCATTTAGCTGGGGACCACCTGGAACCCCCTTAAGGACCACTGATTGAGAACCACTTGATCATACTACAGTGTCACACAAATTATATTATTTATATCTAAATCCTGAAAACAGTTTTGGACATATGAGCTTTCCACCCGACAGAGACGATAGGCATTACAACATAGACCCGCATTTGATAGGATTTGGTTTGTCTCTGGGACGTGCAAATGGATACGCATAGTTCTCTTTCCATTCGTCTTTGAATGTTCCGTTTTCACCGTGAACTTTCCTCTTCTCTCACGTTTAAAAAACAAACCAAAACTGTGTTTCACATCGCCCCATTCTACGAAGGGACCTTGAACCATGAAAGAGCTCTTGTTCGAAAAGGAGTATGACTGTCTGTCTGTCTCCAGATAACATGTTCTTGTTTCACGTTTTTTGATTAACTGAAGTGCCACATTTAAGGATGGGGCCTGCACACAGTGATTACACCAAACATTTCTATCTGTACCTGTAACATTTAATTACACATCAGTAGTTAAACCACACACATCTGTATTAAAGCTGCACTATGTAACTTCCCTCTTCTACCCCGGATTTGAACGCGGTTTCCTGCGCAAGTGTTGACATGTTTTACCATTGAGCTAATAGAGCCTGCCTGCTTGCTCAGGGGATAAATTGAATCTTGACCATCGGGTCAAAATTTGTGTCAGATCCTGTGTAGGTGAGACATGACTTTTGACACAATCTAAATGTCTCAATAGAAGAGCAGGGAGACCAAATACAACCACCCCAATTGTACAAGTTATATTGTATTAACATACCCTACCATATACAGATTGGACATAATTACATTTAATTTATTTTAAAAAATAAAATTATTGTATATGAGGTGGTTTGTTACAGGTTCCATTGCCTAATTAGCCATTGATTGTGTTCTGGCCCACCATCTAATGGCTAAGGAAAATGCATTGGAGCCATGCAGTGATTATGTGGATAAGAGATCAACATAATCTCCTAGTCAGGTATAGACCCAGTATTATGACATAATGTTATCTGGTGTGGTTCGGTTATTTGATTCCTCATTCCCTTTCTTGTAAAACAGATGCGGTAGGTGTGGTCTGAGATGGTGATTAGGTGTGCATACTGCATACGCCACTGTGTTGATTGTTTTGTAGTCGTTTGACTGTTTAATTCATTATCATAATGATTATGCGTGTATTTATTTGTTTAAATGTTTGTTAACTTCCCGTGCTTCGAGCCTGAGGACCTCCTTGAAAAGGAGACGGTGCGTTCTCAAGGGGTTTTTATCCTCTAATTAAATTTAGAAATAAATAAATTACGTATACTGCCAGGTTTGGGTTGTTGGGCTCATCGCCAGAGCATCACTGAACCGTTTCCTAACGCTGAGGAAAAAGGCTTCTCACAGGACCGGTGCCAGGCATATTAACTCTTAAAGACCGGGAACGCATGTGTGTGTCATTTTTAGATTCCTTTGGCTATGAGCTTGTAGATCTGCTATTTTTGAAACATTTTGAAAATTTGCGCAAATCTTTGAAAATATATATATTTTTTAAGCGAACATTTGTAACTCAAATGTTTACTTCTGGGGGGTTTCCCTGGAACTAAATATTTTTATGGGGGTCCACGGCCAAATACATATAATTTTGAGGGTCCTTGATATGAAAAAGTTTGAGCACCACTGATAGCAACATACGTTTTTTTTTTTTAAACTGTTAGGATTTAGAAGACATTTGTAGAACCCCCAGAAGCAACGATTTTAGTTACAAATGTTCGCTTAAAAACATATATTCCTAAACATTTTTTTTTATAGCCAAAGGAATCTAAAAATGACACACAGATGCGTTCACGGTCTCAATGGGTTAACTGCATTTGTTATTTCATCCCGAGCTAATTTTACATCATCTGCTCTTGGCGGTGCTGTTTGTGAGGCGCTGGAGATTTTGTCGTTCCGACGATTGTGCCCCCTTCCTGCACAAGGACATCGGTTCGCCCCGAGGGAGGAATTACGTTTCCGAGGCTTTTCTTCCAGGACACTGGGAACATTACCAGTACGCCACTGGTTTCCCCGCCTTTTCTGGCTGAGGGCCCACTTGGAAATGTGGAAGGCGTTCGCCGACTGGAGGACCCCAGTCAAAAGCAATGTATATCGTAGGAAAAAAAATATATTGTTGAAACCCTCATACGTCCAATTCTGTTCCTTTTCATTATTAAAACAATTATTAATAATTAGAATAGTGAAAATAGCCAATTTACAGCTTGTAGATTTGGTATTTTCAATACTTGTGTGCGACACTCTTGTATGATGAAGTAGGGCATTAACTTATAACAAATATAGATTTCTATAGGTTTCTGTCTGATAGCAACGATATAGAGATTAAGTGGTAATGCAAAGCGACCGCATTTGATTGTTGATCCTCCTGCTACACACCCACCAACAATAATATTCAGCTCAATCCAACCCACCTCAGCGCTGTGCTTCAGATACTCTGCCCTTCTCCACTAAATAAATGTCTGTGGCCACCGGCCCATACGCCACGCCATTTACTACTGCACTTTGCACTGACTGGTTTGCCTGTTTTCCATAGTGTGCATTTGGGCAAGTGTGTGTGCATGCATGCATTCGTGAGCATGTAAAAAGTGTGT
>NC_139961.1:22958346-23058346 GCF_963454915.1 Gymnoscopelus microlampas | reverse complement strand
ACCGGGAGTCGTGGTTAATGGGGGCTGTCTTACATTCGACACCAGTGGTTCTCAACCAGTTTCATGTCGAGGGCCCTTAAATTGATATGTATTTGACCGTAGACCCTCATTTGAAATGATTATGTGCCAGGGACCCCCATAAGGGAAGATTTGTCATAATTTGTCACCATCTTTCGAAAAATAGCAAATTTACAAGCTCACAGCGTACAGTGCAACGCGCTGTGAGCTTGTAGAGCAGATATTTTGGAACGGCCATAAAATAAAATAGGGCTTTAGTGTTTAAACTGTTCATTTTGTTGGAGATATCCTGGAACCCCCTCAACAAACCCTCCGAACCCAATACTTAGATGGAATCAGAGCTTACGGAATTCACAATAGATTTGACTTTTAAAGCATTATGTGCTAAAACAAACACACAAGGGCGCACGAGTATGCTCGTGCATGCACACACACACACACACACACACACACACACACACACACACACACACACACACACACACACACACACACGTCATTGTACTCTTCCATTATTTGTAACCTTACCTAAACATTCATTTGACCCTGTTTCCAACCCTATATTGCTAAAACTAAACCATAGGCCTACAACAGCCTCTGGGAAAGTAAGGACCCAGAAAAAAAACATGTCCCTGCTTTCTAGGATATTACTTGGTCCTTCTTTACAAATGTCCTCACAAGAACAGGAGCAAGCATACACGCCACGTGCACACACACATACACACACACACACACACACACAGACAAGAGCCCGACCAATGCTAGATTTTGGGGTCCGATGCCACCGATTACCGAAGTTTTGACCGATATTTTGTCAAAATTTCAAAGCTTTTGACTGAAGTTTCTGTTTGAGAACTGTAACTACAATTTATTTTATTTAGCTTGTGCTCTTGTCAGAAATGTTCAAAAATACCTGATCTACAGGCTCACAACGTGTCACATTGCAACGTGTAGCTTGTAGATCTGCTATTTTTGCTAGTTTTTTCCCCCCTACAACGACATACCCGACCATTACTGTATGCAAACTGATATACTGTAATGGTCGGGCTCACACACACACACACACACACACACACACACACACACGCACACGGGGAACCAAGGCACATGTAACCACAGATGTCTTTTGGAGCACCGATTGCTAATTAGCGTCGGGAGATGCCTCTAATCAAAGGCAGGTTCGCCGGGCCGTCATTAACTTTAGAACAACGGCGCCCGGTCCTGGTTGCACGCCGTGGCAGAACAATGGGGAACAGAACAGGGGTGCGCTGTGCGCGGCGGCGCTGATGAATGGCTCTTCCCACAGGTCTCATTAAAGCGCTGAAGGGCACTTTTCCCTGGCTGTCTGAACGCTTTAGCAGACTGTAAAGTCATCTCAGCCCCTCTTCCCTATACCAAATGTCCCCCCGGGGAGTTCATAAAGTTTTATCTTATCAACACACCATAAAAATTCACTGATCCCACATTTGGTTCATGGCAATATACATACTCAGCATAATATGCAGCTATGTACTGCACGTATGTAGTATGTATGTATGTATGTATGTATGTATGTATGTATGTATGTATGTATGTATGTATGTATGTATTATGCATGTATGTATGTACAGTATGTATGTGCTGTATGTGCTGTATGTATGTATGTATGTATGTGCTGTATGTATGTATGTACGTATGTATATATGTGCATGATATTGCCAGGGAATCCACCCTTACTAAGGGAATAAGGCAGGACTACTCTACATTTATATATGCATGTACATTCATGTAATATGTACAATTTAAGCATTGCAGATATGAACAGAATCAATTCAAAGTAAATGGAAATGTGTAATATTGTGTAATATGTTTGTAATATGCACGTGCATGTATGCCATGAATACAGCATGCATGTACATTGGGACATAGTATGTGTGCATGCTAGTCTGCACTACTCCCGTGCTTATTTGGTGAGGTCACGATTATTTCAAACCTTTTTCCCTCGATAACAATGAATTAACGATTATTTCAAAGAAATAGTGAAAATGGCCGATCTACAAGCTCACAACTTGCCGCGATGCTATGCGTTTTGAGCTTGTAGATCGGCTACATACGCCACTTTTCTACAACAAAGTATACTACAGGGTTAAAGGGTTAATCATACTAGTCAATGTAGTCGATGACGGGTAGAATTGTTTCGTGTCGATTCCTTGATATAGGCTATAAGAAATAAATAACAATAATAAAAATTGCTTCTCGATATATCTTCAGTTAATTGCCCAGCCCGATGTCTGAGCATGAATAATTTCAGAATAATTTTCTTGCGAGCATAAACATAAAAAATAACAACCGTTCAGGTGAAACCGCCCCTCCTCAATTCCAGGCTTTTTCATCTAACTCTCCAGGCTCCCGCTCTCTTTGAATTTGCACTCCAAGGACATGGATCATTTAATTGTTTCATTTGTTTGCTATGCAATGCTTTTTTTCTCCCCCTCATATTTTTATCCAAGAATCCAGTTACACCACATGAACCCCAGTGTCCCCATTCTAGGGGTGAAACATTTGCTGATGGCAGATCTACAAGCTCACATCATGTTGCAAACGCAACGCGTTGTGAGCTTGCAGATCAGTATTTTTTTTTCTTTTGGCGAAGATATTTCACAAATCCTTTTTCCCCTCTACACTTGCCTCTAGAGCAGTGATTCTCAACCAGTGGTTCGGGGACCACCAGTGGTCCTTGAGGGGGTTCTATGGGGTCCCCAGACAAAATAATAGTTAGGAACCAAATTGACTCTGTAAAATTTGTGTCTGTAAATCTGAGAGTGTACAGTACAAATGGAGAGTTTCAAATGGGGGTCCCTGGGCTAATATGTGTCAATTTAGGGGTCCTTGACGCAAAAAAGGTTGAAAACCACTGCTCTAGAGGGAAAAAAGGAGTGGACCTACAGTAGACCCCTGGGGGACACCAGTCAAAGAAGTATATCGATGCTTTCGGGTGGAAACCTCAACATGTCCAAAACTGTTACTTTTCACGATTCTAATTCAAAAATATCATACAGGCTTGTAGATCCGTAATTTTTTCTACTATTGTGTGACACTGTAGTGTGACGAGGTAGGGTATTATTTCATGAAAAAAACATAAAAAATGTAATATGGAGATAAGAGATTTCTGCTCGACAACAGGCCAATTCACTTCTCCCAATGCAATATTTTGCAAAAAGGAGACATGGCCTTAGGCCAGTGTTTCTCAACTAACAGGACCAAAAAACGTGGTCTGTGAGAGGGGGGTGATGAATTTGCGAACAAAGACAACAACTTCAATACAAAAAAAGACCATTGTTTTAGAGCCAATATAGCCTACTGGGTCTTGACCTCGTGGTCAAGAAGAATTTGGGTCCCGGGGTTAAACCACTCGGCCGCTGCCTCAGATGCCAGTAACTTTAATTTGGCATCCCGCGTAATGTTCCCCTGACATGCCTCTGGGGGTCCGGGACACCGAGAGAAACACTGCACCAGTTCCACTCACTATTCCTCCATTTATCTTCTGTCTTTCCATCTCTCCCTCCCCTCCCTCCCTCCCTTTCGTTTTCTGTCCCAGCGGGGAGCTGCCAGAGCAAGACAGGATGCACTGCATTACAAGTAAATGGCAGCAAATAGCACTACTACTGAGAGAGAGAGAGAGAGAGAGAGAGAGGCAGACAGACAGTAGGGCTGTGCATTATGACTTCAAATCAAATCACAATTACTTGTGCCTCGATTATGATTAATGAATATTTTTTTTAACTAGTGAAAATAGCAGATCTACGACGCGTCGTGAGCTTGTAGATCGGCTATTGTAAACAAAGTATAATACAGGGCATTGTAAACAAAGTATAATACACATTAAGTGGTTAATCAAGACTTAATCAATGAAGTTGATTAAAAATAATCTAATAGAACTTATTTGTGTGGGTTCATTGATGTATAATAAATATATTCATTCAAAACCTTGCTTATTGATTATTTAAGATTAAGTCGGTTATTGGTTCTAAATGCGGGTTGCTATGTATTGTGGGTTAATTGCCTAGCCATAGCATATAGACAGAAAGAGATGGATGTCGATATAGAGATGCAAAGAGAGGAGAAGGAGAGAGAGATCATTGGGAGAGGGGAGAAGAGACATGAATAAAAAACAGCTTAACTCCAGGCTATTACAGGATACAATTACTTCTAACAAGCTGGCAATGCTACTCTCTTGGAGAAAAGGAATCTAGAACAGTGGTTCCCAAACCTTTTAGGGGGTGCTCCTTCCATTCCGACATCTCACTACTCCGACTAGTGGCTTCCGCGTGCGGTTAAGGTTAGGGTTAGGGTTAGGTATAGGCTTAGTTAACGTCGGAAAGGCGACATGTCGGAAAGGCGACATGCACCCACCTTTTAGCTCAAGACCCAAAAGAGAAATGAGATGTTTACCCGGGACCCAAACTAGTGAAAATAGCAGATCTACAAGCTTGTGTGGATCTGCTATTTTCACTACTCCTTAAACATTTGTTTGCTAATTTAGAGAATTTCTTTGATTATTTGCATTCTATTCATGAAATCCTTGTTGAAAAATGTTTGAATTTGTTTTCAACTCATTTGTGGAAATCTTTAAATATATAATTAAATAATAAATATTAAATATTAATAATTAAAGTAGGGAACCAAAAATGAAGGGATGTTCACTCGCGACCCATGAAAATAGAAACAGTGGTTTGGGAAACAGTGATCTAGACAACCCACGTGTGTATATATATTTGAGTACTGTCACTTATGTATGTACTGTATAGACGAATCCACAGACGCGCTGCCTGTAGCTGCCTGTAGGCGGCCATTGCTGCGGTGTCATGCCCGCGGAGCGTTGACACCGCAGCAATGGCTGCGCGCAGGGCAGCGCTCAGTGGATTCGTGTATACACTGACATGTTTGATACAGTACCTGCTGTTTCTTTATCCGATGCCATTCAACTATTGCTATTTTTATGTATTTTTTAACAATGCACCGTATGTACAGTATATAGTCGACATTGCTCATAAAATATTTTACATAATATGACCTACACCTGTGTTCAACTTTTTCTTTTACACCTGTGAACCTGTGATGTGACAATAAAGTCGAATCTGAATCTGAAAGTGAATCTGAAAGTGAGTCAAGCACTATTTGAATGCCGACAATAAATGGAAACTAGAATGACGACTTTGGCTCAAGTACTGGGGTCGAGTACATTGTCCACCACTGCAGACTACTAAGTGGTTTAGATAGTAATGGGGTTATTTTTACACAGTAAAACTGCAGTTTCTTTATATAATTCAACTACAGATGGCGTGATAAGAGGAAGATAAGCAGGAACGGGGGCATGAATGGGAGAGAGATGGATGGGAGGAGCGAGCGAGAGGGCGAAAGGTCACACGGGTGCCCGGAGCCACAGGGTTTGCTGGCTTTGCATACTGACCACCACAGCCTGTAGTGCCTGTATGCAAACAATCTACGTATACGTAAACACACATGCGTTTGTTTGATGTTTGCACACAAACAGACAACACACACACAGCCAGGCGCGCAGGCACGCACACACAAACTTCTACACACACACACACACACACACACACACACACACACACACACACACACACACACACACAGAGAGAGTATATGCAGAGTATTCTGCATAATACATAAACTTCTATTTACACTTCTATTCACCTTGTGGATGGAAAACACGCACGCACGTGTGCGCGCACACACCCACACACAACTTTGAGTTTGTGCTCAAGTAGCAGACAGTGCGAGTAATAAAGAACCGTGCATTTTGGGGATCTCTCTCCGGTAGCAGACACAAAGACAAATGGCCTCGCATCCACAATATCTCAGTTCAAGGGGATCCGACGACCTTTTAAAAAGTATTTTATGAAAGCACGCTCCGCCTTTACAACTCAACAAGGCCTGACATGACGGGTAATTCAGCTACTGGGAGCGTAGGCTGTTGTTTTACAGCAACCTGGAAAGCATATAGAGACGTGGTTCTCCAAGTGGGGTCCGGGGACCCCCAGGGGTTCTTGTGGGGGGGTTTCAGGGGGTCCCCAGCTAAATGTGTTAATACAGCATCACAATCATTTTAAGCATTTTATCCATTTATACGTTAGCTATTCAAAAATAGCAGATATATAAGCTTGTGCATCTGATATGAAAAAAATCTTTAAAGTGTTTCAAAGATTTTGAATGAGTTTGAATGTTTTAACACAAATCTTCCCTTCTGGGGGTCCCTGGCACAACAAAAACTGTTCAGATGGGGGTCCGCGGTCAAATATATATAAATGTGGGGGTCTTTGGCACGAATAGGTTTGAGAGCTAACTACTGGCATAGAACCTATGGCACTGGTTCTCAACGTCAGGTCTGGGGACCACCAGGGGGGTCCAAAAGGACCCTTACAGGTCTGTAACTACGAGAGTGTATACAAATGGACCCAAATGGACCCATACAATTAACACAGTTAATTGATTTTACAGTGTAGATTGCAGTCCCAGAGAAGAAAAAAAAGGGTCTGGGGGGAATCTAATGGGGGTCCATAGTCTAATGCATATCAAACTGGGGGTCCTTGAAATTTAAAAAAAAAAAGGTTTGAGAATCACTGAACTAAACTATACAGGAACCCTAAAACACAGTAAAATCCCCTTACCATTTCTACACTCAGATATACAGACCTGTAAGGGTCCATTTGGACTGATGGTCTCTAGACATAACATTGACCACCAGTGGCCTATGGCATGATACAGTCTCAACACTTGATTCCAGGTATTAAAGGCAAAGTGTGTAACTTTGCCCAGTGTTTACATCGCAAAACAATGTATAATGTGTTGTTACCCATCATTTCCCTGTATTACCAGCCTAGTGTGGTCAGTGTTGCCAGATTCTGTGAGAGAAACAAGGAACCAGGTCTAGGAAAACCAGCCCAAAAGAAGCGACTATGGGGCCACATGAGCACTTTAACATCATCAGCTATTTGAAAATAGCAGATCTACAAGCTCACAACGCGTTGCGATGCGACTTGTAGATCGGCTATTTTCAAATAGAATCTTGCGGGGAAATTATGATAAGCATATCTGGCAACCCTGAGTGTGGTGGTGTTTACCTGCAGAAACCCACTGCCCAATCTCACCGTATGTTGGTGCTTTTACTGTTTGTTTTGGTAGCCCCAAAAACATCCCCGTCTACCAAAACAAACAGTGAAAACACCACAATACAGAGAGATAAGAGGGCAGTGTGTTTCTGCAGGTAAACACCACCACACCACTCCAGTGGCTGATAACTGCTGGGATACAGGGAAATGATGGGTAAAAAAAACACCATTGTTTTGTTGTGTAAACACAGGGCTTTAAGCCTGAAAGTATAATTCTAATGGCCTGTTTAGTGCTGTATTTTACAAAAAAACAACAGTGTTCCACCATCACTTACCAGAGTCAAGCAGGTGCTTTGTGTGACTACAAAGCAGAACGTTTATATTGATCAGCCACACCGGCCATTTGTTCCATTTGTTTAAATCTAAGAATGAAATCGGCGATTACTTTACTGTAACGTGGGACACAAATACCGTAATTTTCGCACTATAAGCCGCACCTGAATATAAGCCGCAGCAGCTAAATTGAATGATTTGTACATATATAAGCCGCACTGGACTATAAGCCGCGGGTGTAAAATCCCTAGATTTAGGAAGTCCCCTAGTGGCCGTTAGCTATAAAAATCCATAGATAAGCCGCACCGTTATATAAGCCGCAGGGTCAAAAAATGGGAAAAAAGTCGCGGCTTATAGTCCGAAATTTACGGTACACAAATCGTTTTCATCTTTAGATTGTGCTTTTCGGGTTCTTGGTCTACAATGAATAAGCTGCTGTTGTGTTTGCTGTAATTGTTGAATGTCACCTCTCTGAATAGTCAACAGTTTTGTTGTGTTTGTGATGCTGTTTTTGTGTTTCATATTATTTTGTGCAGAAGGCATTTACTGAAGAAAGACTTCTGGGAAATGGAAAAAGCAGTGTCATGTTTTGAGATATTTGATAGATAAAACCTAATTCACCTTTCCGCCAGGTTCTTCAGGTAGACGAGTCAAGTTTGCTCTTGTTTTAACAATATGCACGTGAAAAAGTAAAAAATATATATGACATGAACAATATAGTGTCCCCATTCTGGGCATGTCATAATAGGCGAACATTTGGCAGGCATAGGCGAACATTCATTAAAAATAGCAGATCTAGAAGCTCAAGCTGAGCTTGAAGATCTGTTATTTGCGGTGAAGAGATCTGGTGTAGAAGGAAAAAGGTCAATGTCGTACATCGGTTTAGTTATCATTACACATCAATAGGCTCTATGCACAGCTGCCATATTGGAAGGAAATTGGGCCTTCACAGGTGTTACCAATGATACTAATGAAGGCTCTGTTCCATTTAGTGTAGCACAGTGGTTCTCAAACTTTTTAATTTCAAGGACTCCCATAACTCTCAGAGTTACACACCCGTAAGGGGCCCTTTGGAACCCCCTCAAGGAACCATGAGGGTCCCTGGACCACACTTTGAGACCAGAATGGAACAGAGCCTTAATTAGTGTCATTGGTAACACCTGTGAAGGAAGTAAGAAGAGGCCTAATTTCTTTCCAATATGGCTGCTGTGCATAGAGCCTATTGAGCAAGATACCCATGTGGCAATGTAAATAATAAATGTAAATAAATATATTCCTTGCTTGCTTGGGGTCCCCCAGTGGCTCCCAGCGAACTAAGCAGCCGCTTAGTTTGCTAACGCCTCGGGCCAGCCCTGTTCAGCATGATGTTTCGCTGAAGGCCCCGTTTCACTAGCGACGTTCGCCCGAAGGCTGCCTGGGTTTTTATAAACTATCCGGGCCATTTTGAGAGCGCGGCGGCGTCCTTGTCGCTGTCACCGCCGAGAGCTTAGGCCCGTGATTGATGACTAGCTACCGATGACAACAACAAGCAACGGTGTTTACTCAGGGCAAATTGCCCTTGTCTCTCCTCCCCCCTACCAAAGCCTGCTTCATGTCTCGATGTCTCTCCCTCTCTCCCTCTCCCTCTCCCTCTCCCTCTCTCTCTCTCTCTCTCTCTCTCTCTCTCTCTCTCTCTCTCTCTCTCTCTCTCTCTCTCTCTCTCTCTCTCTCTCTCTCTCTCTCTCTCTCTCTCGGGACGGGCCACATGGCTCGCTCTCCGGTTTCTGGATGGCCGGGCGTCCCATGGGGGGCGGGATTAGCCTCTCTCCGGATTGACAGCTAAACAAACAAATAGGCCAATGCCAGCGCTTGCCGCTTGCCAAGGCTGCCTAGCAACAGGTGTTGCAGGACGAGGCTTGCTATGTTTGGCATGTCACGGTCAATGACAGTTTTAGAATGCCGGGACGGTGTTTGAATGCCTGGGCATTATCAGGATGCACCGACATGCCTCGCGGCTTTCCAAAACGAGAAACCCGCAGGGCCCAAAGAGTGGGCACACAGTGGACCTTTTTTTTGTAAGCGAAAATATCCCTGAGAAATCGTTCGGTACCGTGCCACATTTTGATTGCATGATGCTCCCACAGGTGCAACTTTGGAGGACAAATTGATTTTTAAATGTAGGTTCGAGGAGAGCAGGCAAAATTAAACAAGGTGATATGTGGTCTTGACTCATTGCAAAACCCCCTTGAGAATCTCAACAATATGTCAATATGTTACACATACGCAACAGAGGAACGAGAGAGAAGGGGAGAGAGAAAGAGAGAGAGAAGAGAGGAATAGAAAGGAAGAGGTCGGTAGCAATTCCAAATATTAAAGCAAATGATGCCCCCCCTCCGAGCTAGACGGTGGCAGTGAAGCATGCCGGATCGCCGCGAGGTGCTGTTATGGCTTCCGGATTCCGCCTCAAATGATGCGAGGAAGTCATCGCCAAAGCCATGTGTGCTGGTGCGAAGCAAGAGAAAATAATAAAATAATAAAATAACATCAAAACGAAACGACTGGCCCCTCTCCTCACTGTTAATCAAACTCGGGGGAAGGTTAGGGGGGGGGCGTTGGTAGTGTGGGAGGGGGGGGGGGGCTGACAGAACCTATACATAAAGATGTGCTTGTTCAGTACATCCACCCTCCTCCTCCACCTCACACACACACACACACACACACACACACACACACACACGTTTGAATTACTACTACACTTGCGAGGACATCAACAATTTTATAAATGCTAAATTTCTTTGGTAATTTTTAACCCTAAAGCTATCTTTTTTTAACCCTAAAGAGTTTAATAGCGTGCCAATGTCACGCCCCCCAAAATAGCTGCTCTACAAGTACAAATTGTGAGCTTGTAGATCTGCTATTTTGGCTGTGTGACGGCATCGCACAACTAAGTATAAATCAAGCCTAAATCTAAACATCGTAGAGCCATTTATCTTGTGAGTGCCAGGAAAATGGTCCTCAATGGTCTATTTCTCATATTCTACTATAATTGTGGGGACATTTGGCTCTCGCAAATAAATATATATAGTGATACAAGTACACACACACACACACACACACACGCACACATCCATCTACCTCCTGCGCCACCCCCCCCGCGGGCGCCCCTCCCTCTCGCCCCTCCGCGGCGCCGACTCCTTCCCCTCAGTGCGAGAGAGAGAGAGGGGAAGTTGACGGCAGACAAATGAATACATCCTCTCCCCGTCCGCTCTTTCATCAGCGTTACACACCTTTTCATCAGCGCCCATAAAGCCGGAGCGGGCCGCCCATCACAGGCAATCACTCCTCGGCCGGCGTGAGTGATGAGAGATGCAGCCGGCGGAGTTCAGTCGACGCCCCGCCGCCACCGCCGCCGAATGGATGTTACTGGGTCAGGGGTGGGGTGGTGGGGGGGAGTCGTGTCTGTGCGTGTGCTTCTCTACCACTTATGTATGAGGACGGATGCCACACGCACGCACACATACGGAGATAGCACAAATGGCTACACAATTGCTGACATAAATATTGTGATAATACAGTAGGCTATGTAATACAAGTACACGTGAGTGTGCACTTATGCACACAGGTGAAAACACACGCATGCACGCGCGCACACACACACACACAAGCACACGAATGCAAATGCGCAGCTACACCCCTGACAAAAAGAATGCAATAAAGCATGCACAATAGGCCTACATGTACTGTACAAATGAGCGTACAGTGCCGTGCACGCATAAACAAAATATTGTTTAAATTAGTCAAGTGTTAGTAGAATGGCAATAAAAAACTGTAAGCTAGCCAACAAGAGACTTTGACTGCTCAATATCCAAACTGAACATTTCCAGTAATGTCTTCAGATAGACAGATCGACAGACAGACAGACAGATATAAAAAGAGATACAAAAACACAAAAACAGGTAGTAACGTACAGGGGATAAATGTAAATGTTAAATTGTACATAAACAATCTATGCCCAGTTGTGTATCTATAATGTATCCATACAGTATGTTAAATTAATGTCATTAACTTAGAGCTCCATTGGCGGAGCCCTTTTGGCAAGACAACAAACTCTACTCTTATTTTCCTCAAAATTGATACACAGAACATACAGTCCTATAAACTTGCGGTGGAAATGTACTCGAGGCATTCCGAGCGCACCGCACAAAGGCTCGCTTTCATGCGCGGACGTGTCATGGGGTTGAGATGTGCTAAACAGATTCTACGCGGCCTCCCGCCCTTCAAAGTCTTCTGACCGCTCTTCTGCTTGGAGGCAAGAAAACATCATTGTCCTGACTCAATATCATATAGGCCATCTGAGCATCATGAGGCTGTGCTGTTCCTCCACAGGTCACGTAATATTTTCTAAGATGTCACCCCAGCTCGCCGATATGAAACAAGAATACATTGTGCAGTTTGTACATTGTGCAAACCATGAAAAGAAATATGAAGAAAATAGATTTGTAAAGGATTCTTTTTACCTATTAGACCCTATGTACTTCGTTGCAACACGTTGTGAGTTTGTATATTGGCTATTTTCACCGCATGAGGTCTATTTTCGCAGAATGTTTGCCTATTACGACATAGGGCTGGTCAATTCATCGAAATTGAAACTGATATTTAGAACCGATAACTAACTTAATGTTGCTCATATAAGTTAATCGATTAATCGAGAAGTATGGTTTATTATGTTGTTTCTATTTAAAGAATCAACACGAAAAAAACATATTATTTTATCTAAATCAATAAGTCTCATTAACCACTTAACCCTGTTATACAATTATACTTTATTGTACAAAGTGATGGTGGTATACAAGAATAGTGAAAAGAGTTGGTCTAGCTCACAATGTGTCAGATCTGCTATTTTCACAATTGTATTTCTATTATTGTCGTTCTTTAATTGTAAGTGAGGCAAAAGTAAACCTTCTTGAGTTTTGAAATAAAATCGTGCTATTGATGTTTAAGTCGTATCGTCCAGCCCTATCATGTGGTTAACGTATATACCTTTGTTTGATCTGCCGGTGTGTTCGAGTGTGACACATTCCAGGAGCGCATGGCACGGAGAGAACTCACAAGCCCTGCTGCTCTTACACAACACAACTCTGCAGAAATCAAAAATCCATACCGCACTGATTCTATATGAGGAAAGCAGAGCTACAGAGAGAGAGAGAGAGAGAGAGAGAGAGAGAGAGAGAGAGAGAGAGAAAAGGGGGGTCGGGGTGACGGGGTTACTTGGCTGCACTTTCCTGCTTGGGTGTGCATCGTGTGTGCATGTATGTGTGAGCGCGAGAGCAGCTGTGGCCTACTGAGGATTACATAACACTCAGACGCATAGGCGCGCGTGTGCGTACGCACGCACATGCTTACACACACACACACACACACACACACACACACGCAAGCGCACACACTAAACAGGGATGCAATCTTCTTCCTTGCTCCTCTCTCTCTCTTTCGCACTCTCTCTCTCTCCCCTCAACCAGAACTCATAGTCTTCAGCGACAGTGGAGCAGGTCAGCGAGGGGATGGCCGACGCTGTCGCGCGCGCGCACACACACACACACACACACACACACACACACACACACACACACACACACACACACACACAGACGCAGCAGGGTGAAATCTGGCCTCAGCTTTTTCAACACGGCACTATGAGAGGAGACACTCCGCTCCGGGTGACCTCCACCTAATAAGAAACGCTTCCATCCGTGTGCCTCTCTCTCCCTCTCTCTCTCCGTCTTTTTCTTCTCCCCCCTCCTTCGCTTGTTGTTATTTTGCCGTGCCCCTCGTCTTACTGACGGACTGTCTCTGTGTCTGTGTCTGTATATGTCTGTTCCTACGGGGGTTTCGAGCCTACCGGACTGTGAAATGTGAAACCCTGCGGCAGAGGGAGAAAATGTGCATGCTCGGCAACTTCCCTCCACCTTCTGTGTCCTCCCCGGACGCCCACCGCCGCCGCCACTGCCGCTGCTGTACGCGCGTGCACGTGCACACACGCGCACATGCCCCCCCCCTCGCACGAATGGAGACGCGAATGGAGATGCAGTCGCCCACGTGCAGTGGTGGATAAAGTACTCAAATATTTTACTTAAGTAAAAGTATCAATACTGCAATTTACTAAAAGTAAAGTACAAAAGTATTGGTATCAAAATGTACTTAAAGTACCAAAAGTAAAAGCACTAAAATATTTGAAAATAGCAGATCTACAAGCTCACAATGCGTCACATCGCAACACATTGTGAGCTTGTAGATCGGATATTTTCAAATAGCCTAGGTATAAAATAGGGCTAAAGTGGTTAATGATTTTTTTTTAAATAATTTAATAATTTATATCTGCAAAGTAACTAAAGTCTTCAAATAATTGTTGTGGAGAAAAAGTACAATATTTGCCTCTGAGATGTAGTGGAGTAAAAGTAAGAGTATAGACAATAGGAAATACTCCAGTAAAGCAAAAGTACCTCAAAATTGTACTTAAGTACAGTGCTTGAGTAAATGTACTTAGTTACTTTACACCACTGCCCACGTGCTCCGAAAGGTGCCGTACGTAGCATGCGTGCATGCATGCACACATGTGATGCATGCACGGGTCATAGGGGAACGTGCCATATCCACATGTGAAAATGCTCGAGTGTATGGATGGATACATGCGCGCGGTTATGCTTAATTTATAGTCAGCCGTGAGTTGTGAGCTTGTGGATCGGTTGTTTTCTGTCGTGCGACCAAATAGAAACCAGGCTTTGGACATCTTCACAGGCACAATTGTGTGGGTGGAAGCGCATGAGGGCACAAGACGTGCATGTGCACGTGCACGCACACTCAGACAGAACACCGGTCCTAATGGAAACAGCATCTCATCCTATAGCCTATATGCAGTATTGATCCACTTTACTGTTGACACTCAGTACATACATAACTACTACGGCATATGCCTATTTTACTGGTGATAGATTGCACATGATACGTATTTATGTCACTTTGTCTGGCCAAGTGCAGACGGCCTGGTTAGTCAGTAGGTCTTGAAGTCTATTGATATTAGGGGTGTGGGAAAAAATCGAGTCGTACTCGAATCGCGATATTTTTTAATAAAAGCATTTTACACAAAGAAAATTGTTGTCTTGGATTTACGTTCGTGTGTTTACATTATTATCAGTTGATGAAATCTTTACAATTATAAAAGCTGCGTAAATGTACTCTGCTTTCATGCCAGCAGACTGAAATCCTATGTTTTGAATCGAGAATCGTTTTGAATCGGAAAAAAAGGTTTTTGAATTGACAATCGTTTGTTTTGAAAAAAACTGAGAAAATCGGAATCGTGACCACAAGAATCGGAATCGGAATCGGAATCGAATCGAATCGTGAGATAGCAGACGATTCACAGCCCTAATTGATATGCCATTTTAGGTGATCGAATGCACACAATGCCTACGCCTCCACCTACTAGTGATGGCCAATACATGATGCACGCCAGACCAGCCCAGGCACAGAGGGCCAGGTCAGATGTTAAGTAATCTTTATACAGTCTGTTTGTATTATATTTTAATCCTATTTTTACCAGTGTTCGGCTACTCATTTCTTATTCTGTACTTGTTCTCCAACCTCACCTGTACCGTATCTATCTTTGTTTCATCCTTTCTGCAACGCTGCTATGACAACTGAATTTCCTCCCGGGGATCAATAATATAAAAGGTCTATCTAGCCATCTATCTATCCGGCCAACCATTACTAATACTCAGGGTCTGTGGGAGATTTGGCTATATCCACATAGAGCAGTGGTTCTCAACCAGTGGTCCTTGGGGGGGGGGGGGGGGGGTACCAGGGGGTCCCCAGCGAAATTAGTTAACATTGCGTCACAATCATTTTAACCACTTAGCTTTGGCTATTCAAAAATAGCAGATCTACAAGCTCATAGCACGGCCCTGAGTGCCACGTTATGAGCTTGTAGATCTGCTATTTTTGAAAAATCCTGAAAATGTGTGCATATCTTTGAATATATATATCTTTTAAAGCGAAAATTTGAACTCAAATCTTTGCTTCTGGGGGTCCCCGGCACAATGTGGGTCCGCGGCCAAATTTATATCAATTTAGGGGTCCTTGGCATGATAAAAGGTTGAAAACCACTGACACAGAGCAACCCATAAAGCACGGCGCAGGCCAGCAGCGCCACGCCACGCACGGCCATTTTGCCATTTTGCTTGGGTAAGGCGGTTGAGGAGGATGGTTTATGTCATGATGATGCGCGTGTGCATGTGAAGCCTTGGGGACCGGGCTCTGTTGCAGGGCAGACAGTGTGTCCTGAGGTCATTGACGGGCTGCAAATTCGTCGGTGTCCTCTTACCTTCCTCCCCACCAGGGTCAAGGACTGTGCAGGAGGAGGAGGAGGAGGAGGAGGAGATTGGAGGAGGATCAGCCAATGGCGGAAAGTAACTAAGTACATTTACTCAGGTACTGTGCTGCAGCTTCAGTACAATTTTGAAGTGCGTTGACTATTTTTTGATACTTCTGCTCTTTGATACTTCTACTCCACTAAATCTCAGAGTCAAATATTGTACTTTTTTATGATTACGATTATTTGATTTAGCTACAAGTTACTTTGCAGATTTAGATTATTGTTATAAAACATACATTAACACCTTAAGTGTCATTTATTCTGTACAAGTTCACAATGCGTTGCATCACGATAACTTGTAGATCTGCTGTTTAAAAAAAATGTTTGACCAATGTTGAGAAGATTTAGTACTTTTACTCAAGTAAAGTTTAGAATACAGGCTTTTTACTTGTAACAGAGTAGGCATTGCTACTTTTACTTAAGTTAAGATGTACTTCTTCCACCACTGTTTATCAGCCAGTGGAGCCTGAAGTCAGTCCTCTAAAAAAAACAATGTTATTCATTCAGCTCATCTTCCAATCAAACCATTTTCACTTTTTACACTTTAATGAGATCTTTAACAAGCCAGTTAATATTACCTATACAGCAGTGCCAAGTCAAGTCAATCAGAGCCAAAGACAGCAAGAAAGAATAGAACATTAACCACTTTTAGCACCCTGTATACCCTGTAGAGAATTTTTGAAATTGTAGGAATTTCTTTTAATTATTTTTGCATTTTTTAAATATATTAACATTTTGGAAATTCTGACAATTTTGAAAATGTTCACTGATAATGACAGAGCCAAAACAGTAAAAGACAGGTTGAGTGGTTAAAAACAAATGTGAAAAGAATATGAAATGGGTGCCAGGGAGAGATGGGCCTGTATATCCAAAAGGTTACAGATTTGGCAACAGACAATGCACCACATGCGTATTTGAGCAAAACACTGAATCGCCCACTCACTCATCCATTATCCGTTGAGAGTAGCATCAACTAAAAACCTGTAAAATATACTTGTGTAATACAAAACAGGGTCATAGGAAAGACAAAGACCCAGAAAATAAATAGCTTCTCCCAACAAGATACGTCCATTTCCTGAATACACTGTTGTTTGCGGCTGGGAAATTGTGGTTTTGAGAAATAACAAGTATGTTGTGGACAGAATTGAACACTCCTGATTCCTGTCAGACCCACCAGGCTCATTTGAACCAGATTACAGCGAGTCAATCAAATCTATTGGGTTTTCTCCCACCTATGAACCCATCAACTGTACCATAACTAGGACATTACGGATTAATTTTGACAAACGCTAGGGTCAATAATGCAAATCGGCCCCACAAATACACCAGCTGAACATTTTGGAACACTGGTTTGTTTTCAATGCTGGCCCTATAGGACCCAGACTGCTGCTACTGTAGTTTTCTGTTCCACCAGGTAGCTAATTGCCAATTGCCATCACCTGCTGTCCGGGGTCTAAATTAAATTGAGTCCCTATTTTAGACAGCTAGGATGAAAACCGGCAGTAGCGCAGGACAGGTCCCCGCTCTAAACCTCTGCTTCTAAATTCTTAACCCCTTAAAACCTATATACTTAGTTGACCGGGGTCCCCCGGGGGTCTATACTTGGTCCCCTCCTTTTTTACCTCTACACCAAATCTACAAACTCACAATGAATCACGTTGCAACCTGTTGTGAGCTTGCACATAATGCTATATTCGACGAATTATGACATGCCCATAATAGGAACACCAGGGTTCATGTGGTTAAATGAACACTCAACATTTCACTGTGTTCCTCCCCATACGTCGATGAGCAAACTGATTCATGCCTCGCAGACACGAACAGGGGCCACAGTCATCACTCTCCCCATCGTATCTCCGGGAGCCATTTAGGACTGACAGCAACGGCCTCCTATCTCTGCATCAGAAACCATAAAAGCATCAAGTCTGGATTGTGCGCGGAATACAGAGGGGAGGGAATTGTTTCAATGTCAGGCCTATACGATATAGACAAGAGCTTTTAACCCATTAAGACCCGGAACGCATCTGTGTAATTTTTTTATTTGAGCTAAAAAGCATTATTTTACACTTTGGCTATTCAAAAATAGCAGATATACAAGCTCATAGCGCGGCACAGAGTGCCGCGCTACGAGCTTGTAGATCTGCTATTTTTGAAAAATCGTGAAAATTTGTGCAAATCTTTGAATATATATTGTTTTAAAGCGAACATTTTTAACTCAAATCTTTGCTTCTGGGGGGTCCCTGGAACAAAATATTTTGAGATGGGGGTCAGCGGCCAAATACATATCATTTTGGGGGTCCTTGACATGAAAAGGTTTGAGGACCACTGACATAGAAACATACATTTTTCAGAATACTGTTGGGACTAAAGACATTTTGTAGAATGGGCTTCAGGTCTTAATGGGTTAAAAGTGAGCCGGTGTACGCCCGCATTCAGGAGGACACAACGTCACATCCAATGTCCGCCCCGCCGCTCGATAACCCTGTATACACTGATGGGAACAGAAATAACACCGAGATATTTGTTGCATTGACTTGTAACAGGAGTAACTGGGTTCTGGATGCTTTAGAGAGAGTCCAGAGAGAACCACGGGCCAACACCGCAAAACAACTCCACTAAAGACAAACAGCATCATCCCAGTTGGTCTTGCACCCGCATTTTATCTGTGATTTCCTATAATTAACTAGGACTTCTGCCATGTATTAGGATGATGTGCAATCCATAGCTTTTATGTGTCCTATACCCAGGATTCAAAATAGGAGACCACCTCCAACCACTGCAGATGTACTAGTTACAGTATATTGTAATAACATGCTCTACCCGTATACAGATTAACCAATGTTTTATTCATTGATTTCAAATCATCTTCAAAAGGAAAAACTGAAATAAGCGCATTCTAAGTGGCAGGGGCAGAAGGACAGCGGGGGTCAAATGCCTTCCCTGTGTGCCTTGTGAATCTGACATTTCTTTATCTGAACGCATATCTATTCACATAAAAGGCATGTGAATGTGCAGCATGTCTAAAATAAATAAATAAATAAATAAATAAAGGGGAGAAAAACAGCAGGGCACAGACATTCATTCTGCTCAGATTACAGTTTGACAGTTCCAGCCCAGTAGAAAGAAAAAAAAAAGCCCTCCATGTTTTAAAAAATATATATACATATAGAGCATTAAAGCTTGGGTGTTTTTGCATGGTGTTATTATCACAATGTATAATGCAGCCGTGTGATATGATAGCCTATGTCAGAGCCCGCAGGCCAATGTCGACCTTGTAGCCTACATTTAACAATTCAAGGGCACTGGATATGGGTGAGTTGGGAGAAAATGTTAAAAAACAGTGTGTGTCAGTGTTTAGCGGCAGGACGCCAATTAGTGCGAGAGCTGCACTTGTGGTCACGGAACGCAGAGCTCTCTCTCCCTCTCTCTCTCTCTCTATCTCTCTCTCTGCCTCTCTCTCTGCCTCTCTCTCTCTCTCTCTCTCTCTCTCTCTCTCTCTCTCTTTACGCATGGGACAGGACAGGACGGGAGGGGCGGCTTGCTCGAACAATACAGGCATCAAATTTCATATGCAATGATATTTATTTATTTTTTTGCCCGGTCAGTCCAAGTAGGCTACACAGCAGAAAAGCATCATCATCATCACCAGCAAATATGTTGCAGGTGCGGAACGGCTGAAAAAGGGTTGTCTATTTTCAGCGCGTAACGCACATAACAGCCAACAGTATAAAACACACAAATCTCTTTGGTGTATTTTTAAAAGATATATATGTATATGAAATACGTGCTATCAAAGACACAGAGACGTTTTACAGCGATTCTTTGAGAGATGAAACAAGTGAGAGCCGTAATAACGGCCACGCAACGCACGCTGCCTGCATGCACGCATGCATGCTGGACCGGTGCGTCTCCACACGCATGCATCCATCATCACCGCCATGTGGTTTCAAGACTGCTATATAGTCCTCGTACCGGCATACCCCCCCCCCCCCTTTACCCCCACACCCGGCCCCCACGTTTAAGCACTTGAACCCCAGCATCAGCATCCCAAACATTCTCCAATAAGACGTTGTGAGCTTGTGGATCGGCTATTTTTGGCGAAATTGGCGTAAATAGCAGTCCAAGCACAGTTGCAACTCAGGGCTGTTTTACTATTGAAGAACAGAGGGTTCGAAGTGGTTAAGATGAACTATAGGCTAGGCTACTGTGTCCAAGATAGGCCAGTGGTTCTCAAAGTGGGGTCCGGGGACCCCCAGGGGTCCTCGAGGGAGTTCCAGGGGGTGCCCAGCTAAATGATAGATAGTTAATAGGAACCAAATGGACCCTTAAGGGTCTGTAGCTCTGAGAGTGTACAAATGGAACCAAATGGACCCGTTAGGGTCCATTTGGTTCCATTTGTACACTCTCAGAGTTAAATTAACATAGATTCTTACAACATAAATTGGGGTCCCAGAGATAGAAATGCCATTAAATGGGGGGTCCGTAGCTTAATGCATGCCAAACTGGGGGGGGGGGGGGGGGGGTCCTTGAAATGTAAATGGTTGAGAACCACTGCATTAGGCAACCGAACCACAGTCATCACCAGAGAGCCATCATGACAGCTATGTTGTCTGCATGGGGTTATCATGCATAGTAGCCTACTATAACAGCCGCACCACATTTTACACCGCATTCAAAAAAAAGAGAGAGGACCCAAGACGGAACGAAAAAGCCAGACATGTTAGAATATCCATTATAAATAAGGACAAGGGGCTCCCCCCCCCTCCCTCCCCATGAGGGGGGGGTTCACACAACTCTAAGTAATCTAGGGGGGGGCGGCAGGAATCTATTATTCACGACCATCTTTATTATGGAAGTCAGATCCACATCTTCCTAAATACAATCTGACAGCCTTGCAGGGGTTCAAATAGCACCGTAATCTAATCATATAAATGGAATGTTCGCACGAATTATTCAATGGTTAGGCTACCAGTGATATAATCTGTCTGATTAGTTGATGTGTTTCCATGATCTGCCCTTATGTCTTCTTATCTGTAGTCTATCAGTGGTTCTCTAACATTTTCATAGGACCCCCCAAATGTATATAATCTGGCCGAGGAGCGAGGACCACCCCATTCCAGATTTTTCAAAAACAAAAATAAATCGAATTAAAATTGGTTTAAACTACAAAACATTTTGTAATCTGTTCTTAATAAAACATATTTGACCCCAAAAAAATTGTTAAAACTAAGTGGTTACACTGATTTTGGTGCTACATCAACTCATTTGGCTGGGGACCCCCTGGAACCCTCTCTCACGGACCCCTAGGGGGGTCCCCCGACCTCACTTTGAGAACCACAAAGTGGTCTATCCATGTCTAGATGAACTCAAAGTTGGCACCAAGGCGCATGCATGGCATGGGTCATCGGACCCACGAGCAGCTGTCACTCACTCACACCCTGATCAGTCACCTGCTGATAATAATGAAGAGCAGGGGTCTTCAACCAGTGGTCCGGGTTCCAGGGGGTCCCCAGCCAAATGAATAGTTAGCAACCAAATTGACCCTTATATGTCTGTAACTCTGAGAGTGTACAAATGGAACCAAATGGACCCTAACGGGTCCATTTGGTTCCATTTGTACACTCTCAGAGTTAAATGAACACTGATGATGGTGATACAGTGTAGATTGGGACCCCCAAGAAATCTAAATGGTTGAGTCCCTGGCATATCTTTTCAAATGGGGGTCCCTGGGCTAATATTTGTCAATTTGGGGGTCCTTGATGCGAAAAAGGTTGAAAACCCCTGATGAAGAGCATTATATTGTAGTCACCTGCTGCCAGTTCTCCTCCAGCGACGGCATGGCAGAGAAGTAGCCGGTGTCATGGACAAGCTGAAGTTCCTGGAAGATGCTATGGTTCGCCAAAACATCCATGTTTTAGAATTTGCAGCTCCCAGTCAATCGCGATAAAAAAAACAACAACAATAATGATCCACAATACAAAATGCCTTCTTCTCTTTTTTTTTTTGCTGTATCAATCTTTTGCGTCCACTTTCATATTAAGTCCATAATGAGGGAGATAATAAATGACGAGGTAAAAAAAAAAAATCACACCAGCGAGCGAGATGTCACTGATATAAAAGTCTGGAGGAGAGTTTTTTTTTCTTTTTTTTTTCTAGGGCGATGGAGGCTCCATGTGTATCCGTTAGGCTACGTCTGTCCGCCACCTTGCGTGCACACTGTCCGCGTTGCTTTTTATGGTTATATTATTCTTATTCTATCCCTGGGTATCGGCGGTGCTCCGGAGCGCATGCATCACATGCATGCAGACTGTATGGCAGGATGACGGTCCGCTGATCAAGAGCCAGAGGAGGAGGAGACTGGCTTAATGAGGAGGCGTGGCGGGATGCTTTAGCCGTCACGCTGTCGGGTGAGAAAACCTCGTATCGGTGGGAAATGGGGGGGAAAAAAACACGAACCTGTGTTCCAATATTATTGAGTCACGAGGTATTTTTATTAGCCTAGTTACATTTCATTGGTTAAATATTTTCGTAATTGTATCATTATTTTATATTTTGTATTTTAATTTATCGTTAAAACCCAAAGACAGACATACACTTTAAAAATATAATAAAAATAAATTGCAAAAATAGCCGATCTACAAGCTCTTGACACGTTGAGAGCTTGTGGAGTGGCTATTGTTGCACAAAACTTGCACCACCTAAATAGTAGGACATTGATTGATTGATTGAATACTTTATTAACAGTTTGTCGATTGTACAGAGGCAGGCCTACGGTTTAAAAATGATTGTTAAACACAAAAATCCATAGGGGCTTGTTTCCATTGTCCAGGGCATCATATTCATTTACGAGAAAAAAAAAACATTAAAAAGAAAGTTTCAATATTATGGGGGAGATAAGAGGTTTCAGCAATGCTGTCAGTCAGTCAGCTCCCCCTGCGTGTCCATACAAGGTAAATGTGGGTTGACGCTCGGGGCGCAGAGCTCCGCCTCTCAGAGTGGTGCCGAGGTGTGGGGGGGGGGGGAGGAGCCATGCAGAACTCTGGACCAGAGTAGGTTCTGCCGAGACGTCGCTCACAGTGCGAATGCCGGCTTGATAGGGTGAGCTATTTATGGGACGGGTATATAGATTTGGATGAAGCGTTTACTTCGTTAGTCGGCGGCGAGGAGTCGCGCTGTCAACATTGCATGCTGCCAACGAGTGTAGGGATGCAACAGTAGGACAGTTGCCCCCATGCACTGTTCTCACCGTGTCCCAAGTCATTTATTTATTTATTAAAACAACCGAAGGCTGACCAAAGTGCTGCACAGAAAACAAAACACAGAAAACATCAACCAAAACATCAAACATCAGCATGTTGCAACTCCACATGTTCCACAAGCTTGTAGATTTTTATCGAAGAGATTTTGGCAGAGAGGGAAAGAGGAGACCCCTGCCTGGGGTCAGCGAAGTATAGGCTAGTTCTCAAACTTTTTTGGCTGCACTCTCCCTGCTTTGAAAATCCAAGGATTACAACATCTTGCTTAGAAAATATTGACAATAAAAGTCCAGTTTTTATGTCAAATTATGTTCAAAATAACACGGTATTCTTTTGATCTTTTCAATTCACAACTGACATACTTTGTGCTTATCAAATTTGATTTGGTTTAACACTTTGCAGATCAGCAGGTTCACACAGTTTGTTAATGTTTCATCATTAAATTATAGTGAAATACCTTTTCAACTTTCCACTTTCTCTCACATACCCCCCTGTAGTACCTCCGATTACCCCTAGGGTACGCCCATTTGAGAAACTAATATTCTGTTCTGTCCTGTAATCCCAACATATTGTCACTTGTAGTATAGTGAGTGATGAGATGGGATCAGAAAAATCTGACCCGTTGGATGCAATGGGAATCCCCCCGTCATCTTTCAACGCTGGTCGTCTCGCCCACACTCCACCTAGTGCCGTTCTCACTCCCAACGCGTAAACATTTAAAATAGTGGTCCTCAAAGTAGTCTAAAGGGACCCTTACAGGTCTGTAGAGTTACGGGGTCCTTGAAATGAAAATGTTTGAGAACCACTGATTTAAAACAAGACTGGCACGTCAGAAGTGGACTTGAGTCCTGTGAGGCAACTCCCTAGCGAGTCGTAAGGTGAACCACTGGTCAACGTGTGAGGATGTGGAATCCTGTTGCGTCAAACAAACGGGTGCCACATGGTCAAATCCTGTCCCATCCCAAATGTGTCGGTAGCTATACCACTGCTGTTGGCAATAAGCTTGACGTAAAATGTATCTTCAGAGGCAGTAACTCAATTCTAAAACATTTACTCAGAACAAGTACAGTTACAAGATTCACGTGTGCTCAACTTGGAACAGCGGTCAACAAACTCGATCCACTGACTGATTAACTCTAACTCAGAACTATTGGCTGTTACGTAATTAGTAGCATAACTAAAGCAGGACGTAATTACGGTAGTAGCATGACTAAAGGAGAATTTCTGTTGGCTATGATGTAATTAGTAGCCAGCATAACGAAAGGAGAATTTATATTGGCCACTAAGTCACTAAGTGCATATGATCAATTGTTAATATGGCTCTTACGTGGTTTTGATGGGGAGGATAATGCACGTCTTGACTTCCTGTCCAAGTTCAATACACTCTAAAACAGTCGAGCATCATTTATACTTTGTCAAACGGCAGTGCTGCTCATGGAAAACAACGGATATTCAGCCAGTGACATGGTCGTACAACCAATTATGAATTAGGCACAATAGTTTTGAAGAGTATAAAAGTTGTCAAGACTGTAAGCACCTAAAATTAATCTCCAAGTGCGCGTGACAGTGGAAGGCCTAGATTAGTGGTGCACGGTAGAATCCTCAATATTAATTAAACCAAGAGTGAAAAACTGGACACACACACACAACATGCTGTACCAAGAGTCAGACACACAGATGCACAAACACACACGCACGCATGCACACGCACGCACGTACACGCACACACACACACACAGTAATAAGTGATGTAGAGGTCTCTGTAATGTAATCTCATTACAGTGCTTTGGTAGGCTGGACCAGGGCCCTGGCAATGTGATTTACACCACATGGAGGGAGAGGGAGAGGGAGAGAGAGAGAGAGCGAGAGAGAGAGAGAGAGAGCAACACAACCTCCACTGACATGTATCCATTTCTCATAGGCCTGACTGTTTCTCTGCCTCTCTGTTTTTCTCTCTCTCTCTCTCCTGACTCTCTCATTCTCACTCTCTCTCTGTCGCCACCTCTTCCCACCCTCTCTCCTGTAACACAGACCTATATTTGGTTTACAATGTGTTTTACAAGAAAGGGAAGAAGAGGCGGGGGTTAGAAAGAGGCGAGGGTAGGGAAACGAGACCGACGGACGCAAGTGGGCACCGAGCACGACCATGTCCTCTTCCGCTGTGGTGCGCTCTCGCCAACCAGAACAACAACAAAAGAAAAACACACACACACACAACTCGACAGTGTCCAGCTTAGCTTGTCATCACACGGTTGACTGAAGCGTAAATATTTAATGTACACACACACGCATGCGCGCGCATGTGTGTGTGTGTGTGTGTGTGTGTGTGTGTGTCCCAAGGGTAATCCAACCTCCGCACTGATGATCACCACTCTCCCATCACACCAGTCTATGATGTACTGTAAAGTGAGTGACTGCCCGTGTGTTTATCTGTGTCAGTGAGTCATTTAGTTTAGGGTTAACTCTTTATAAATGGGTTGCTACTGACTGTTGAGGGAAAATTGCACAGTTGCTGTCTTTGCAACTAAAATATGACCGGTGGTGCATAACCATAGAACTGAAACAATGATGGCACTGTAGTTGTGTGAACTGGCTCTGTTGACGGTTGGCTCAAAAAGAGGTTAAGGTAAAAAAAAGAAGAAGAAAAAAAAAGAAGTTGAACAGCCCGTAGCCACATTCTTTTAATTTAATAGGCACAAATATATTTTTCAACAACACAGTCTTCTTCAGGGTGAGATCCCTTCCAGGTTAAAAAGAGGTTAACCACATGAACCCTAGCATGTCTGTTCTGGGCATTTCATAATAAGTGAACATTTGGCAAAAATTGGCAAACATTTGACACAAATATTTATAAGCTCTACAAGCTGCAGGCTCTACAAGCTTGCTATGTGTCGCAACAGCGAAGAACTTTGGTGTGTAGAGGGAGAAAAGGAGGGGACCCCGAATAGACCCCTGCAAGGGGGGCCCCAGTTAGTGAAGTACATAGTTAAGTGGTTAAAAAGAGGTTTACCTCCGCTGGTTGATTCAGGTTTGGTTTTGTTTGCTTCTTTTGTTTTGCATATTTTCAAATGATTTGTAGACGCTCATCATGAAAGTATGAATGCCGTCCTTTATGCCGGTGGCTGTAGTCTACAAACATCAGAGCTTCAAACAGCAGCAGGATTTTACTGTCTGCAATCTGGCTTTCAAGGGGAAGAATCTGATCTCGTAGATCACTGAAATGGTATCCCGATTCAAATCTACTTGAAGAGCAGCGCCGGTTCATTGCGAGATAACGTTGCCACTTCAAAACGACTCAATTCCAGTTCAAATCATTCAACTTGGATTATTTTATTTTTTATTTTCACAGTGCGCAATGTGCAGTGACTCAACACCACAATCTGGCATCGGTGTAACCCATAAAAAAGGTAAGAGCTTTCATCTTTATGTCCATTCTCGATTGAGGGTCCCAAGGCCAAATGCATATCATGGATAAAAAATAAGCACGGGGCTATTATCCATGGGCACACAGCGTTATATTGTCAATGCTGACGCTCGCTCCTACCTGGCAGTTGCTGCTTTTACTGTATTAATAATGGAACTGGTGCCATCCATCACAGGGCATACGAGCCTGCTAATCATGTCAGCTCCCCGCATATTCATTCCTTTTCATCTGGGGGGGGGCAGAGAGGGAGAGGGAGGGAGGAGAGGGGAAGCGAGAGAGAGAGAGAGGGAGAGAGACAGACGGTGAGACACCTAAAATGAGGGAACGGGGTGGTGAAAGACAGAGGAGAGAGAGAGAGAGAGGGGTGGTGTGAGATCCAAAGAGAGGTGGAGGTGCTAAAAGACAGGGAGCAGCCGGAGCCTATCGGAGAAAGCAATGGAAAAGGGGGGGAGAAAGAGATACAAATGGACAGACAGAGTAACAGAGATTAAAAAGAAAGAGAGAGAGGGACAGAGAGAGAGAGAGAGAGAGGGAGGGAAAGAGAGACCATGTAAGTGGACAATATCAGTGTGCCGAACACATGACAGATGCCCTTGGCCTTTTGCTGAATGGCTTCCCAGTTGGCAGGAGTTAAGCGGTGTATTTAAACAGGACAAGATGAATGTGACCCCCAGCTCCCACGATTCATTGGACCCGGCCCACTTTCTGCTCCTCCTTCACACAGCGGGCAGTGGGAATACTAATGCACAGGTACCGTGGGTCATCCTCAAATGTCGTTTTTTTCCAGTCGTCATCACTCGACTATGCTATACATGCTGTTTAACCACTTGAAACCTACAACCTCCCTATTCTGGGAATATCATAATAGCAGTGGTGTAAAGAACGGTGCATTTACTTATAAGTACTGTACTTAAGTACAATTTTGAGGTACTTTTACTTTAATGGAGTATTTCCAATTTTCAGTAATTTTACTTCTACTCCACTACATCTCAGAGGCAAATATTATACTTTTACTCTTAAAAAAAACTTAGTTACTGGTTACTTTGTAGATTTTTATTACAAAACATATATTACCCACTTCAGCCCTACATTTCGTCCATTTGAAAATAGAAGATCTACAAGCTCACAATGTGTCTCGTTGCGACACATTGTGAGCTTGTAGATCTGCTATTTTCTAAAAAGTTTTATACACTTGAAAACTTGTGAAATGGGACATTCTGCGTAATGAGTACTTTCTAATTTTGGTACTTTAAGTACATTTTGACACTTTTATTCAAGTAAATGATTACTGATTACTTTTTCCACCACTGCATAATATGCAAACACTTGCAGAAAATAGCCGATCCTCAAGCTTGTGGATCGGCAAAGAGATTTGGAGTAGAGGGGAAAAAAAGTATAGCGGGTCAAGTGTAGACCCTTGGGGGACTCCAGTCAATTACGTCTGTAAGGTTTAAGTGCTTAAACACAGTGGAGATGTGAGAGAGAGAGGCATATCATTTCCAAAACAAAGAGCTCCCTTGCAAACATTCCGGTCTTCTTTTAAGCTAAATCTCTAGATCTCAAGATACCCACTACAGTGAGTAAATACATCCTTCCCTTTCAAATTGTTTTCTTGTGTAATTTGGATGGCAACCTTCACATTTACAACCTGCTCAGCACAGGGCCAATCAAGGACACTAAACTCTCCTGTTGGTTTTCAGTATCCTATGCCTAATCCCTGTTTACTCCTTATTTGTATTAACCCATTAAGACCTGGAACGCATCTGTGTCACTTTTTCATTTTTTAAAAAGCATTATTTTACACTTATCTGGCTATAAAAAAAATAGCAGATATACAAGCTCATAGCGCAGCACCGAGTGCCGCGCTATGAGCTTGTAGATCTGCTATTTTTTAAAAATCGTGAACATGTGTGCAAATCTTTGAATATATATTGTTTAAAGCGATAATTTTTAACTCAAATCTTTGCTTCTGGGGGGTCCCTGGAACAACATATTTTGAGATGGGGGTCGGCGGCCAAATACATATCATTTTGGGGGTCCTTGACATGAAAAAGTTTGAGCACCACTGATATAGAAACATACTTTTTTTCAGAATACTGTTGGTTTTTAGCATCCTTTGCCTAATCCCTGTTTACTCCTTATTTGTATGAATTTATTCTGAGTTCCATCTTTTTTTCTGTATCTGTCCCGTGTTCTTAGCTGTGGCACTGCCATGACAACTGCATTCCCCTGGTGTCTATCTGCGTTATAGCCTTCCTTCAACCTCCACCCGCGCCACCTTCCGTTGCCCTGTTACCTTATCCCCTTCCATCGCCCTGTTACCTTATGCCCGGCCCGTCATCCTAAACGTGAATTTGTTCTTGATTGATGTGCCTGCTTAAATACAGATTACCAAGATTAGATTTTCCGGCATAACCATATGTCTGCCATATGCACTGCCTCTTTTGGCTTGACTCCTGGAAACAGTGCACACATTCGACTTTCTGACATATCCTCGTTTGCCACTTATCCACCGGGGTGAGCGGCGCGGCTGGGATTGGGGAGAGAGAGGGAGAGAGGGAGGGAGAGAGGGAGAGAGAGAGAGAGGCAGATGAAGAGGGAAGGAGGGGTTCAGATTTCGGGTGCGACAGACTCGAATGAGAAACGCGATAATGAGCACTGGGGGCTGTCTGGGGTTCAATCTCCCCGCGAGCGGCAGCGGAGAGGCAAGAGAGAGAGAGAGAGAGAGGGGGGCGAACGAGGGGAGTGAAGAGAGGGTACGAGAAAGAGAGAGAAAGTGCCCTCTCAGCTTTGGTGATGTTTAATGCTGTGCTGCAGCGCCAGTAGCCCGCCCGCCCGTCCGTCCGTCCGTCCGTCCGTCCGAGGGAAAAGCGAGTGTGGATGTGGAGTGATCACGGAGGCCAGTGAGGGCAGGTGCTTTACTGCCAATTAGACTGAGACAAGGTGGGAGAGGTTCTAATGGGGGTTCACCGCATGAAACGGGCCCAATCCCGGGGTCCTTCTCTGTGGCGTTCTCTCTCTCTCTCTCTTTCAGGCTTTTTACCCCCCCTCTTCATTTTGCTTTCCTTGATTCTCTCTCAGTACTATCTATATCTCCTTTTCTCGCCGTCTTTCCACCTGTATACCCCTCCCCCTCCTCCCCTTTTCTCTCTCTCTCACTCTCTCTCTCTAAGGTAACATGGTGCCTCAGCAAGCTGAATATGGGTTATGCTCCGCTGTTACATTAACTCCTGCATTGGTACAGGCCTTGGCGTCCTCTCAAAACCCCTCCTGAAAGGAAACGTTTCTATGAGACTCTGACACATCGCTCCACAAGGACTATTAGTCCTGGGCTTACATCAGGCACCCAATTAGCGAGTGAATTCACACGAGTACTTCGTCCGTGACACATAAAACGATAAGGCAGAATGACAAATTGAAAGGAAAATGTAAAATTGAACGGCACTTGTTTTTTTTGGGGAGCCATGTGTGTGTATGTGTACGCTCGTGCCTGAGTGAATGAGTTTGTGTGGATCTATCGGCTACAGAGATATACATGTAGTTTCATGATTATGTGTTTGCTGTAAATTTGTGCATGTGTGTGTCTCCTGTGTGTGTCTCCTGTGTGTGTGTGTGTGTGTGTGTGTGTGTGTGTGTGTGTGTGTGTGTGTGTGTGTGTGTGTGTGTGCGTACCCAGACGGAGCCATATGATTCAATGACAAGTTTTATGTGGTGACTTGGCATAAAACGGGGAGCCACGAGGTCAGAAAAACAAAGTGCTTCTCTGGGGAGCCATGGCAACTGTAGCCATAGCAAAGCATCTGTCAGACTGTGACCTTCAGCGATGAAGACCCTGAGCTCACTGCAAAGAAGACATTTATCACCATTCAACACCTTCATACTGTACGCACACACACACACAGGCACGCACAGCACACACACAGTGATACAGGCACACAAAGAAATGCATGCACACAAAACACATGCTCGCACACACAAAGAAAGAAAACAGACACACACACACACACACACAAAGAAAGAAACAAAACATACACACCAACACACACACAAATTCACACACCGTCCCACACACACATGCTGAAAATCAATGCACACAGACACAAACATGCACAAAATGTACATGCAACCACACACACACACCCACACACGCACGCACGTGCACGGGCGAGCTGCCACAGCGTGAAAATTGCAATTGCAGCTCCCTCACAATGGGCTCTGGTTTTAACGCTACTCATTCGTCATCAGGGTCATCGGCGATGAATGGGCGCGTTGTGTCACCGCAGTTCCCCAGTCAATCTACATTCTGAGCATGTCACCCGTCTAAAGGACCTCAGTGATTTCCCTCACATCCCTTCCGCCCCGTTACCGCGTCTTGTATATTCATGCGTGCAGGCGCGTATAAAGTAACCAGAGTACATTTACTCGTAGCACTGTAGTACAATTTCAAGGTACTTTCCATTAAAAAAATATATATATTCCACTCCGCTGCATCTTAGAGGAAATGATTGTATGTTTTTTTACTCCACTTCAATTAATGGAACACTTTAGTTTCTAGTTTCTTTGCAGATTTAGATTATTAATACAAAACATACCTTTAACCACTCAAGTTCACGACGCGGTGCATCACCAGGCTACTACATTTGTACTTTAATCCAAGTAACATTTTTAATACAGGCCTTTTACCTAATATATGGTGCGGTATTGCTACTTTTACTTAAGTAAAACAAATTAATAATCGGAGTACCGCTTCCACCACTGCTCAGTGATTTCCTCAGATCCCCCCCTCCTCCTCCGTCCCGTTGTGTGTCTTGTATATTCATGTGTGTACCTTCCTGTCTTAATCCTAGCTATTACCCGCATGGCTGCCCATGTCAGGCGCAGATTTGCTCACTCACAGTGAATGGGCCAATATTGACAGCGCGCACGCCGCCTCAGCGATCGGCTCGCGGGGGCTTAGCGAATGGGGGGGGGGGTTTGCGGGTCAGAGACAAATTCAATAAGGAAGGGAAGGTAGCAGAGTATTCGTAGGAAACAGTCCTCAAATGCACAAAGGGTAAATGTCTTCCTAAGTGGTGTTTTTTTCTGCCCATCTCGCTATCTTCGCTGTCGGGTGGAAATCTTGTACAAAACCATTACTTTTCAGGAAATGGAAAAATGAACCTTTGTTCCAATGGATAGTTATTATTTAGTCGCAAGGTCTTTTTTAATACCTTTCATCATTGGTCAAATATTTATAAAACCCACAGACAAACTTAAAGGTAGGGTATAAGTGATTTATTTTGGTTAAAATAAGTGTTAAATAGCTCTATATTCTGATAGTACTCATTGCTATTAGAGTGTTTGTTCAGTAAAAGGAGTCTCCCATGTCTCTCCAGCTCTTTATTAAACAGAAAATGCATTTTCAGTACTCTCTCCTGATTGGCTTAAATGTTGTCACCTACCTGAAAATGTACTATATTCTGTTTACTAAAGAGCTGGAGAGACCCCTGTGTCGAACAAACACTCTGTAGGAATGATTACTATCAGAATATAGTACTTTAACCTTTTAACAAAAATAATAAAATTACCAAAGAATATCACTTACCGTACCTTTAACTACTTTCAATCTGACATGACTATTTTGGGCATGACATTATATGGGGACATTTTCCATTTTTTATTTTTTTTTAAAAGGACTTGTAGCTTTGTGACTCGTTGGGAGATTGTACATCGCCTATATTCACTACTTTTGCACGACACTGTCAAAGGAAGTATAAGATAAGGCATTCATTTATGAAGAAATGAATGAAAAATGGATACCAAGTTTCCACCTGACAGCAACAATAATAGTAGGCTAGCATTGTTTAGTTTCTGATTGTCTATTGTACCTACTGCCTCAAGGGTTAATAGCTTTATCTCATGATCTAAAATAGGAGTCACGGTCATATATGGGGGTTCATTCTAGCAAGAGGTTTTTGTTGAGGGGGTGGGTAGATGTTTTTGGCCATAACACTGCCAGTGTAAGAGATTCTGCTCACTAAAAGTCATACGCTAGAAATATAATGCAATCATGGTGTTGTAAGGATGATTAAATAAAAGCAACTACCAAATGACATGTTACATTAATTGCCAGGTCTCGCCAATGTGCGGCATTTCCATATGAGCGCTAATTCATGGGTGCAACATAAATGGGCTTTTTACAGCACAGTGGCAGATGTTCAGACCGGCAGTATGCATAAGCATGGCAGAGACCTCCATTATGTGCCATGTGTCATATCGCAGAGCAGTGTTTCTCGACCCCGTGCGTCAGGGAGTCAAAAGGGGGTCGCGAGACATCGTGATGAGGTTGTGGCCAGTCCTGTCCGGTCCGGTTAGACGCTGTTTATTCGTGACAGACAGCATCTGGAGCAGCAGACGTCACAACGTCCCCCCCCCCCCTCCGTCTGATCTCCGCCATACGGAGGTCAAAAGTTGACGAGAACCCTTTCATCCGCAGTAAACCCGGGGCTTCTCACCACAACTTCCAGGGGCTGTGCTGCCACTTCAAAGGTGTTAATGAAATGACTTGCAAACGAAGGAGGCACTGCTTTCGTCTCTCTCTCATTCTCTCTCTCTCCGTCTCTCTCTCTCTCTCTCTCTCTCTCTCTCTCTCATCCTTTCCCCCCTTCGCTCTTGGACGGCTTCCCGGTTGCCACTGTCACATTCGTGCTCGGCGCCGCGGTGGAAAACGATATGATAGGGTCTCTGTGTCTGTGTGATGATGTCTTTCGAAGGCGCGCACATCATGAGGAGGAGAAACGAGCCTCACATCATTACCAGTGACATTAGCAGGTGACAGCAGCAGCCTCAGAACCGTTAATGCACCAAGGTTCAAAGCCCCTCTGCCACATAAAGAGATGAGACATGAGACAGCAGTGAAGGAGCAAGCGAGAGAGAGAGAGAGAGAGAGAGAGAGAGAGGGGAAAGAGAGAGAGGCAAAAGAGAGTAAACCACAAGTTAAAGAGTCAGACGACGGTGAAGTGGGAGCCATATCTCCAGCCATAATGATGGTACAATATAAATGTACTTTTTACTTAAATCTCCAATCTCTCCAGTGCAGAAGTCAGCCCAGCGAAACAGATTATGTCCCCATACAACTATTGATTCAGGTTCCAGGGCACATGGGGCGAGGCGGTTGGCCCGAAGCCAGAGAGAGAGGCTGACTGATAATTAGAAGGGGTTCTGAACCAACCGGTGGGATGTATTACTGTTGGTGAACAATGGACATTATCTTATGCCCACCAGTGCTGCTTAACCATTTGAACCCAAAAGCGGCCTCTATTCTGTGGGGAACGTTCGCCAATCTACAAGCTGTGAGCTTGTAGATCTGCTATTTCTGATGAAGCGTGCAGAAGGACACAAGAGCAGACCAAGTACAGTTGCAACTCAGGTCCGGGTCACTAAGAAAGTGGTAAATTACTTTCAACCTGCCATCCCTGTTTTGGGCAAGTGGAATTGTTCAAAAATGTCCAAATGTTAAACTTTTCCAAAAATGTCCAAAAACTTTCACAATCAAGAATATCGAAAATATCTACTTTTGGTAATCGTCGTACAACAAAGAATATTGGGCTTAAGTGGTTAAAGGGCTCTGGAACATACTAAACCACCCAAAAATTAAATGAATCCAGTGGTGACTCTGCAATCTTTCTGACTTCAGTAGTCTCAATAAAGAGATATCTCTTCGTCAGAGGATATAGGCGATTGGATTCCGAGATTGTACTGTCTGTGATGGGGGAAAAAAGCACATTTCCTCTTGTTCTCTTCTTTAGATGTTCACGGCGGTATCATCCAAAGAAGAACAAAAAAACAATCTTATATTTGTAAGTGGGAACATGAAGCGCTTTGAACGGCCAAATTCAGAAACGAGGTTCAAATGGACTGCGGTAATCGGATTTGGTGTTCCAGAGGACAACAAAGTTAAGTGTCAGGGAGGTGACGGTATATGAGAGTCATATGATCATTTAGGTTTATTTCTATTATAACCCCATGGCTGCTCGGGCCTGTGAATAATGTGGTCTTTTGTCCATACATGGGCTGGGGGGGGGGAGGGGTATAGCCTGTCGACAGTAATTCAATGTTATGGATTTCTAAACATTTAAAAGTTTTGAAATCCATCGCCGAAGAAACCCGTGATCAAAATCTCTTTCATGTTTGAAAAATGTAATAAACGACTGATCGCTCAATTGAAACGACGGGACTAATGTAATGAATGGTTATCAAATAATTAAATTGCAAGCGACTTTCTGTTTGCATGCCTTACTGATCCACGGTAATCAAAATGTAATATTTTTGGTATTTCATTGGGACCAATTTGATGACAAACCAGTGACAATGTAATTACAGGGGATTTATTCCCGGCGTTTGGGTTTCGGCGTCAAACACGCAAGAGTAAACAGCAGAGCGAACTCGTTCTGAGCGCCGGGCCATCTATTTATTTAGCCGAGAAAAAGCGCTCCCCATTAGCGTTTAAATTACTGTCGGAAATAGAGGCAGTCCACATTAACCCATTAAGACCGGGAAAGAATCTGTGTCTTTTGTAGATTTCTTTGGCTATTCAAAATAGCCGATCTACAAGCTCATAGTGCGGCACCGAGTGCTGCGCTATGAGCTTGTAGATCTGATATTTTTGAAAAATCTGCAAATCTTTGAATATATATATATTTTTAAGGCGAACATTTTTTACTCAAATCTTTGCTTCTGGGGGTCCCTGGAACAACATATTTTGACATGGGGGTCCGAGGCCAAATACATATAATTTTGGGCGTCCTTGACATGAAAAGGTTTTTTCAAAAAACTGTTAGGATTTGAAAGACATTTGTAGAATCCCCAGAAGCAAGGATTTGAGTTACAAATGTTGCTTTAAGAATATATATATATTCAAAAATGTGCACACATTTTCACGATTTTTCAAAAATAGCAGATCTACAAGCTCGTAGCGTGGCACACGGTGCCGTGCTATGAGCTTGTAGATCTGCTATTTTTGAATAGCTAAAGAAATCTAAAAATGACACACAGATGCGTTCCCGGTCTTAATGGGTTAACAACCTCGTCCTTCGCGCATAATGCCCTCCAACGCCCGCACTCCTCGTCATTACCACCATTTCAGCTCCATTATTTCTGCACCCCCACCCCCCCCTTCCCCTCCCCTCTCGTCCCCTTCCCCTCATTCATTTTGCAAGCGTGTTCAGTGCGGCGCGAGGGGTAGCACTTCAAACACCCGCTCCAAAAATGAGCTTGCTTCGGTGGGTCGGCAGCCAGCCAGACCAATCATCCATCTGAAATAATAGAAATCATCTGGCTTGATGATAGAACGAGGCAATCACTGGGCCCGGGCTGGAGTGGCCCCGGACCCCTTCAGCCTGCTGGCCTCTTGCACTGCTCATGCTGCTGCTGGTGGCAGATAGCAGGGGGAGGACTGTCTGCATTGGGAGAGGCTGGTTGGGCACCAGGCACCACTCAACACCCCCTTGGACTGATCCAGAATTCTGCAGGACGCCTGGTCTTCAACCTCCTTCAACCTTCTGCCTTCCCAATTAAAACTCTGGTGATGACCTTACAAGTCAATCAAGGGCACGGCACAAAGGGCCTATCTCCAGGACAGTTAACACAGGACGTCTGTTCCTTCCTTCCCTATAAAACCCTGGCCAACGCTCCAAGTGTCCTACACTCTTCTCCCCCCTGGCTCCCAAGTTGTGGAATGACCCCCCCCCCCCCCCCTCTTACTTATATTATCCAGATGTATGTTGGTTACTACTTGTCCACACATGCTAAGCTCTTTAGACAGACAAACCGTTTGCTTGTGTCCACAGATGCTACAAGAATTTAGTTTTGAATGCATGCTGTTTAGACAGATGCTACGTCTGATGTTTACCTGCTATCCTAGGTACTTTGTAGCGCTTAATTGTTTCTCTTTGCACTCCATTTGCTTGACCATTTACCGTGTCTTTGTTGACTAAGGTTCCTGCCATTTACTTCGATCTTGCCCTTTGTAAATTGCTCTGGATTGTGAATTGTAAATTGAAGGTATAGGGCTTGACCGATATGTTTTGTTTTTCTCCCCAATTTAATCATTACCAATCCCCCCCCCCCCCCAATTATATTGTCCCTGTCACTGCTGCCAACTCCTACTTGTTTGTGTTGGGAGGGTGTAAACAATCATACTTCTCCCATACACAGTTGCCATCTGCTTCTTTTCACCTGATGGTGCAGAGGGTGTACCGCGTGTGGAGGAACATGCTATCATCTCCTACTTCTGCCCCAACAAGCATCCCGACCAACAGACCATTGTCTGACCATTGTCTGTCACTAGTGCAGCGACAGACAATGTCCCATTGTAAGCCCTGCTGCAAACACAGACAATTGTTGTCTGTTGGAGCGCGGCTGGAACCGACTAAGTACGTAGCGTTGTATGTCAGACGATATGGTAACCAAGCAGACCAGGTTGATTCTCACTAAAGCTAACAGTGTGACCGTCGTCATTGACTATAGGATGGGGAAATGTGCTTAAATGCTGTTTCTAAAGGAGCTTAAAATGTTTAACTATGCACACATATGTTGAGTTATTTGTTATTTGTCCAAAGTGCCTCTGGAATCAATCAATCAGTGGGCGTGCTACAAGTTTGATGCTGGAAAACATGAAACAACATTAAACAGCTGAAAAGTGTTATATACTGTTAATACTGGACGGGGCCGTTAATTTTGATTGCCATTCAAAATGTTTATTTGTATGCTATTATAGAATGTTGAGTGGATATCATAATTGTAACACACTGTAAAATGGTAAGGAACTGATTGCAATGGAATGCTGTTGTTAGGTGAACTTGTGACCCCCTCACAAGTGCACAAAATCAGTGGTGTGGTTTGTGTCTACAGCGTTATGAGCGGCTTACCCACTGGATATGCAAAGGATACCAACAGCCTCTTTAGAATTATGGATAGTTTTTGCACATCACCGCATTCATCCATCCTTCCACTCCTCTTAAACTCTCCTCCACCCCCCCATCATCATCATCATCTTTCCATCCCAACGCTCCTCCCATCCCTCTATCGCCAACATACCCCTCCGAGCCCCTACACATCATCTGTCCTCTTCATCATAATTCCATCCCTCCATTTTTCCATCCACCCGTCCATCGACATCCCTCATCTGCATTGAGAGTGTCTCATTCCATTCAGCCCGGGCTAATTGGCTCTAATTAGAGTCAGCAGGGGTTAATCAAGGATGACTCACACATGAACCAGCGCTGTGCTGACAGATACGCACTCCTCCTCCCTGTGTGGCGTGAGGGACTTGGCATAGACTGATAGGTTGAAGCCGACACCACTGCGTGATCTGTTTAGATGGAGGAAACGCAGCTGGATAATAAGGGGCTGTTTTCAGGGCTCTTTCCAACAGTGGTGGACAAAGTATGTATACTCAAGTAAATATGCAAGTATTCAAAAGTACAAATTACTAAAGGGGCACAAACCCTAGGCTGATTTTGTCGTTCGTTTCAACTTCAGGTGAAAAACGGCAGCAGGGTAAAAACATGGCAGGCTGCATTACACTGACCTTATAGTACATAGTGATGTAAGCAGCTGCAGCTAATCAAATTAATAATGGGGTGTTAGATTTTAGGTGTGTCAATACTGTCTATCATGCTTGCACAATGGCATGCCCTTGGCTCTAGACACACACCTATGAAAATCTAACACGCGCATTATTCATTTGTTTGGTGACTTAAGTACTTAAGTACTGTACTTAGTCACCATCCTCGTCTGTGATTTGACAACTGTATATAGAGCTTCAAACCTCATTTGTTTTTTTAAAGAACCTCACAATAAATTCATTGTGAGCTTGTAAATCTGCTATTTTTGTCGTACTGTATGTTTCGGCAAATGTTCGCCTATTAAGACATTCCCAGAACAGGGACACTATAGGGTTCATGTAGCTATTTTAAAACCCTTGCCTACCAGATACAAACATTTCCAAGGATGAATCTTCCTCCCCTGAATGTTTGTAAGTAAGATTAATTCAGTTCTTTATAAGCTCCTGTGTTTTTTATTCCTTATTTAATGTTTTTTAACATATTGAGGCCAGTATTCAATCGAAGATTAATTCTGCACTCAGACCGGAATGATTACGGTTAGGCCTCTCTCTTTCTCTTGGACAAACACACACACACACACACACACACACACACAAACACACATGCAAACACACGTGCGTGTGCACGTACACATGCACACAGACCGCAGCACTTTGGACAGAGAGTAATGGGTCAGCTCATGATGGTAATAGCTTCTGTTAGCGTCTGTTTATATACTAAGCGTGCGTGTGCACAACTTGTGTGTGCACACGCATGAGCGTGCACGTGCCCCAACGCATGACGCACACTCGTCTTTGCTCCAGCACCCCTGTAAGCGTTTGCGTGTGCACACGCAGCGTTCGTGCCAAGTCTATTCGACGCGACTAGTCTATTAGATTTGCAATGGCCTACCGTGCCATGATCCTGAAAACTCTGTGCGTGTGTGTGTGTGTGTGTGTGTGTGTGTGTGTGTGTGTGTGTGTGTGTGTGTGTGTGTGTGTGTGCACTTGTATTACTATTAGGAAAAGATTCAGGTTGAGTTTAGGGTCAGGATTAGACATTAGGTTTATGGGTTGAAGGTAAGGTTTTCCCTATTTCAAATGATGTCACACACCGAAAAGTAGCCGATCTACAAGCTCTTATTTATTGCTATTTTTGGTGGTATTTTCTGCTAATTCCAATGCCGTCCTAAAAATGTAATGTCCTCGCAAGTATAATAATACAGACGAGTGTGTGTGTATGTGTGTGTGCGTGCATGTGTGTTTTTTTTTTCATGGGCTCTTCATTGGGTGCTGCCTGGCGCTACAGATTGGTCCTGTCACTGGTGAAGCAGACAAATGTGGCCTCATATCCCGTGCATATGGGATGGGATTGTCTCGTTATGGCCGCCGTTACGTTCCCCCACGGCAACATTAGCTGACGGCTGTAAAAAGGCTATTAGGATCCAAATCATCCTGGACCACGGGACAACACGGAAGGATAAAGGAGGGGAGAGAGAGGGATGGAGAGAATAGAATGGGAGAAAGAGAGAAAGAAAAGAACGAAGCGAAAGAGAGAGAGAGAGAGAGCGAAATCGAGAAACCGTATAAGTGACAGACAGAAAAGGAGGGAGGGAGGGAGAAGGCAGGAAACAGAGGGGTGGATTAAGTGGGTCGGCTTATAGTCAGCTGGCTCAAAGACCTCCACCATGCTTCAACACACACGCACGCACATGCACACACACACACACACACACACACACACACACACACACACACACACACGTGCAAATATGTAAACATACACAAACAGTATACATACAGTACAGTGCCTTTCTCGGCGCCTTTTCTCTGTTTGTCTTTCTTTTAAACATACACACACACACACACACAAACACACACACACACACACACACACACACACACACACAGACACACACAGACACACACACACACAAGTTGACACAACCATTCTCCGGAGTATCATTGGTCGCTAGCCATCCTAATCCTTCCCCCGCCAATCAATAAGCTCTTGACAGGTACTGGATGGGATGAGGTGCAAACCACCACACACTCCTGACAGCTGAGCAGAGGAGATGGAGAGCACAGGGAATGTCTTGATTGGCTCCGACACTCTTCTTCCCATGCAGAAGAGACAATGTTTCAGTCATGCACTTGCACACACATGCATGCACGCACAAACGCACGCACGCACACACACATACAGTACACACAGTCATGCACACACACACACACACACGTTTGTATTACTATATTTACGAGGACATCAACGTTTAAGGACGGCAATTTTATAGAAGCCAGCCGAAAACAGCAGATCTACAAGCTCACAACACATTGCAGTGCAACACAGTATACATCAGGCATAACTCCAACCCTAAAACCTAACTGAAACCCACCAAAACCTAACCTTCCAATGCCTAACCCTAACCTGAATCTTTTTCCTAATGGTAAGCCTAGCTCAAATTCTACTTGACCCTTACAAGTATGCTAATTCAAGTACACACACACACACACACACACACACACACACACACACACACACACACACACACACACACACACACACACACACACACACACACACACACACACACACACACACACACACACACACACACACGTCATGAATCAGTCACGGACCTATACTATTGTAAATACATGTGAAGGCACAGCGCAGCTGTACATGTGCGCACGTACAGTATACTGTATACTACTCACTCACAAGCCCCCAGTGGAACCAAGAGGATTCCCATGGTGGTGCTTTCCTCTGGTCTGATTGAGGGCCCTCAGAGATGTAGACCTGAGGGAATGAAGTGCCGAGTGGAAAGTCGGTCGGATCTGTGTTTTTTCCAAAAACGATACAGGTAAATCTACGAATCCCCATATATGGAGTACCATGATGTCATCAATATCATTGATAGTACTGACGTCATAGACTGGCCTTGCCCTAGACTCCATATTTGGTATGGCTGACACGTGACAGAACTCCATATGGAGGGGCATGCGTTCCCAACTTGCAACGTTCCCGAGTAGTTTCGGACCTCACACTTACGTCGCACTACCGATCTGACTGATATGCCCATATATGGAGATATCTGTATCCGTCAGTCGTTGTCGCCTTTATGACCTTATGAGCTTGCATATCTGCTACTTTTGAAGTATAAAATATTGTTAAAGTAGTTAATATGATTGTGACGCTATATTAACTAATTTTGCTGGGGGTCCCTGGACCCCACTTTGAGAACCAATATGACTTACAGTACCATATCCTAGTACTTGGAGGCCAGTATGCTGTCAGTACTATGACATCACAATGACGACATCAGACATTTATGCCCATATATGGAGATCCCTGATGTCATCAGGGATTTCCATATATGGGCATAGCAGTGACACAGCATGACAGATACAGAGCTTACTGATGATGTTCACCACGTCGACTCTGCACAACACAAATGAGACAGCAAGTCATAAGTCCTATTGTGAAGTGTGCCATCGACAAGATGTCTCTCCACTCTGCATCCTCCAGAATGGCAACCGGGGAGGATGATGACCCCATTATAGAACAGATTGACGTCTATTTAGCCAAAAGCCTTGCAGAAAAGCTCTATCTCTTCCAGTACCCAGTCAGACCATCTACCATGACGTATGATTATGTCAATCACGTATCTGCCAAGATCAAACCCAAGCAGCAAAAGGTTGAACTGGAGATGGCCATCAACACAACGAGCCCCAACTACTGCCGCAGCAAAGGAGAGCAGATCGCTCTCAATGTGGACGGCACGACCCGCGACGAATCCAGCGCCACCTACTCGGAGAAGATGATGGACAAACAGACGCTTTGCTCCATTCAGGCCACCACCAACACCTCCAGATATGCAGCCGCGGTCTTCCGCAAAGGGGAGCTCCACATCACGCCTCTGCAGGGAATCCTTCAGATGAGACCCAGTTTCTCCTACCTAGACCAGGCCGACAGCAAGCAGATGGAGAGAGAGGCCGCCGGCAAAGGTGGAGACTCGTCTCAGGATGAGGCTGAGGATGAGGTCAAGGCCGTCACGGTGAGGTTTTCTCGCCCCGAGTCCGACTGGGCCAAACAGAGGAGGGTCCAGTCGTACGAGTTCCACCAAAAGAAACAAGCGGAGGAGCCCTGGGCTCGGCCACGCTACCACGGTGTCAGGGACGGGCGGTCGGAGCATGAGAGACAGTATCTGTTCTGCCAGGCCATGGACACTGCAGACACCTCTGAGCTGGTCCAAACTCCAAAGGAGTATCTGGCAGTTCTTATGCCTCCGGTGGCAGAGGAGAAAGTCACGTAGGACCTAGCAATGTATTCTCCATGGCTGAGCTCTGAACAATACCTCTGGCAGACCTAGTCAAGGGGCTCATGAAGAATGTCAAGGGAGAAAAAGGGGTAAAAAGCACCCAAAAAAAGAGTGATGTGCTGTATCCTAAACATACCTGCAGTACTGGGTGCCGCCCGAGGTTCGGTGTCGAGGTCAGGATTTGTCTGAAGTTGATCGGTCAGCAGGTTCTCAATATGTACGAGGGACTTTGTGCATTCATGGTAGGCTGGGTCGAAGGCCATAGGGAGCGATGCCCTTTGGAAACACATGCCCTTTCGGTTATGCAATACCTGTTATACCGCTTGTCCGAGTACTTAGTACCCGTTATCATAGTAGACCTGATGACGTCAGTACTATGATTACATCAGTTATCTGAAAGCGTCACAGGGGCTCAGGTGGCGCAGTGGTAAAGTTTGGGTTTGAATTCACTGTGGTGCATCCGGCTTTGTTGAACGTCACAATTATGTCCGGTGGGGGCTCCTCACAGGCAGTGGATACAACAGCAGTGGCAACACACAAATGCATGAGGGGAAGAATGTATATTAATCAATTAATTGTCATAACGACTACATTGGGGAGAAAAGGGGGTAAAAAAATAAAAAGTCACTACAGAGAATCCCTATATATGGGCGTAAAAGGATCACAGACAGACAGACAGATATAGAGGCTACTCTCTTGGCATTCTTGAGATAGGACAGACGGACGGAAATGCACACGAGATTCCGTGCATTTAGTACCATATGGAGATGTCTTTTTCTGTCTGTACCTATGTCCCTTTTATGCCCATATATGGAGAGAACTATATCTGTCAGTCCTTGTCCCCTTTTATGCCCATATATGGAGATTCCTGATGTCATCAGTATATACCCATATACTGTATGGGCATATCCCCATTTGTGCCCATATATGGAGCTGACTCGTGGTTTGTTTATGGTTATGTTGTCATAGTGACGTGGCCGTGGTTTGTTTATGTTGTCATAGTGACGTGGCCGTAGTGTTTATGTTGTCATAGTGATGTGGCTGTGGTTTGTTTATGGCTGAGTCAAAATTACGCCAGGTCGGCCCGCCCGCCCGCTCTCCCTTTAGCCAACTTTAATATAGGATAAATACTGCATTTATTTTGTTAGAGTGACTATTTTATGTGTGAAATGTTGTCATTGAGGTACCACAATGTAAAGTGGCACCCTTGCAACATGCACACACACATATGCACTCATGCAAGAGGAAAGGGTTGCCCCCTGAAAACCCTGAATTCTGAATACCCAAGAAAGCTTTTTTTTTCCTCTTCCCTGAGAAAAACAAAATATTAAAAGAACAGAAAGGCCTTGTTAATTGTTTTTCCACCCTTTCTCGTCAGTTTTTTCCCCTCTTCCACGGCAGATGAGGGACCCTGTGGCTAATGTTTCTCCTCCATCAACCACTCTTCTCCGGCTGCAAAACACTGATTGGAAACGGGACCCGCCTCATGATTGCGCTTCGTTATTGGAGATGGGAGGAGAGAGAGAGAGAGAGGGAGAGAGAGAGAGAGAGGGGGGAGTTAAAAAAGAAAGACAAATCCCTCATCTAATTCATTCCACCTATCTCTCCTTCCCCATCTTGTGGTGTTTTTTTAGCGAAACGGAAATTGGAAACACCCCCAAGACCCGCAATGATCCCCCACCACCACCCCTCCAGGGATCCTCGGGCTCCTGCACGTTTTCGAGTCGAGAGAAGAAGAAGCGCCGAAATCCGAATTGAGGCGGGCGAGGCGCGCGCTCTGAGAAAGAAAAGGAAATAAAGATCTCCCGCTCGTACTCACTCAATGATTGTCTCATCAACGGGAGTCATTTGGGTTTTTTTCTTTTTTCTTCTTCTTGGTTATTGCATGCTTTCTGATGGTTGGCGAGGCCGGGGGGGGGGTGGATGGGGGGAGGGGTGAGGAGTAGTACGGAGAAGGTCGTAATTACTTCTCTGGGCAAGAGACGGCGAACAGATGAGGGAGCGGGCCGTAATTAATATCTGTCTGTAGTCGACCAAGAGTATGCGTTATCCGCCCGATGCTGTCGCCCAGCTGCCTGGTCGGGGACTTACTCACCGTGAGGAATGAAGAGGAACATCACTGTAGCAACAGCCCCTGTGCACAATCAACAGGCTTTTGAGGAGAAGAGAAAAAAAATGAGGGGTGAAAAAAAGAGAGAACAACTTAAAAACCCTATTTGACCGGGGTCCTCCAGGAGCCTATACTTGTTCCACTTGTCTTTTCCCTCAACACCAGCAATTCCCATTGTGATAGCGATAAATAGGAAGTATACTAAGTTCATCATTAACATAACCATGCTCCATGTTCTGTATTTTTTTGTATGCCTGTTCAAGATTATTTAAATCTGTATCTGTCCAAAATTGAAAAGCAATCAAAATAATTAATCAGGGGGAAAAAAAGAAGAAAGAATGCCTGTGATGACACACTCTGAGATCGATTGCTCATGCTTTCCAGTCAGATAGGGTGAGCGTGCAGTCAACTTCCTTCATTCAATACAAAGCCTGAATGAGAGATGACGTTTGCGTAGTTTCATATACTATTTCCCCTGTTTCAGGTAAAAATGTGGCGAAATGTTATCCTATGAATACATTTGTTTCATGAGTTCTGCACTCTGTGCTTTATGTGTTTTGATGAACAAATAACATTGGTAGCTTTTGTGTTTTCTCACGGTGATCACAAAATGTACACAAGCTAAGCGAACCTGACATCGGCGTCTGCACGCTGCTGCCTGTGATGACGTCAGTCAAAGAAAATGGGGTCACAACTTACTATAGGGAGCAAATTCATACACGTAATTAATGATTGACTCCTACACTCATTAATCGTAAGTTGTGTCTGAAAATGGTTTACTCTTGAAAAGGGGATGTTTAGTTTGATGCTATGCAGAAATCTAAAGAACTGTTGTAGTATTAAGAATTGCTATTATTATTATTATTGCTATGTTATTTCATGGGTACATTTGTATTGGTAAAAGCCACACTACTAATTCATTTGTGGAATATGCTAACTAATGAATAGAATGTTGAATGGTGATTGTGTGTGAGCACAGGTGACAAGAAGCGGAAAATGTTGCAATGAGAGTTTATTGATGTCAATAGCAGTAATAATTCATTTGATAATTCATATTGATAAGAGTTCAAATTGTTGGCATAAAATACAATGAATGAAAGCTGTTAAAATAGAGTTACTTACCTAATAGAGTAGCCTACTTACCTGGTTGGGTTTTGGTCCTGGAACGGAATTATGTTAATGTTCATATAGGATTAATTATCTACTACGGGTGCATTTCTCCTTTCCGACATGTCGCCTTTCCGACGTTGACGAACCCTATACCTAACCCTAACCCTAACCCTAACCGCACGCGGAAGCCACTAGTCGGAGTGGTGAGATGTCGCAATGGAGAGTGAACACCATCTACTACATACAGTAATCTACAACATACAGGCATCTGGTCCTGTAAGAATGTACACACTTACCTGGTTCTGGTCCTATACCCGTAATGATGATTCATACGTACCTGGTTGTTCTTTGATGGTGAAGATGTTTATCTATTGTGTGATGAATCGTTCAGTACAAAGTCTGAATGAGAGAAGACGTCTGTATATTGTTTCATATACTATTCTCCCCTGTTTCAGGGGTACAACACTTGCTCTGAAAATGCACTGCATCCAACTCCCAGCCTGTTGTTTACCGCTCTTGTGATTAGCCAATTAAAACAATTTTAACAAATATCCCACCTCTTTCCAGCTTGTTGCATTGCATTTAACACCTCTAGCGATTGGCCAATTCAGAAACTCTGAAAAACATTTATTCGCCCCTGGGAGCGCAAAATCGCCAAAACCTTTCCAATTCTGCTGCCGGAAGCTCTGGGTATGAGATTGGCGGTAACGAGGTACTAGTGTGTGTGTGTGCATGTGTGAGAGAGAGAGAGAGAGAGAGAGTGAGAGACAGAAAGACAGAGAGACAGACGGAGGCACACACACAAGCACACGCACACACACACACACACACACACACACACACCCCCCCCCGCCCCCCCCCCCCCGGTGGAGAAGAAAAGATGGGACCAGAGAAGTAATTGGAGTTGGGAAGACAGAACTGAGATGGAGAATGAAGCTGATGGATGTGAGGTAGCAGGTTGAGGTTGGCGTCAGCGTTCGTACAGAAAACCAAGTGGAGGAGCTTTACGCAGACAGGGAAGTATTTTATAGTAAGAAGGAAAGCGTCGAAAACGAGAGAAAAAAAAAGGGAGTCAGTCCAAGTTAAAGGATATGTTAGTTAGGCCACGTGTGTGTGTGTGTGTGTGTGTGTGTGTGTGTGTGTGTGTGTGTGTGTGTGTGTGTGTGTGTGTGTGTGTGTGTGTGTGTGTGTGTAACACACATGCAATGTTTGTGCGAGTGAGCTTATGGTCGCGTTTGTGTTAAACAAAACCTGAGAAGTGTTCACTCCCGATAAGCAGAATCGTTCTTTCTGTACGCCAAACACACATGAAATATACATCTGTGACATTACAGGAATATCACATACGTCTCTGCTCTCGTCTTTCATTGCCTCACATATATATCGTTGTTGTCCGGCGGAAACATCATATCTCTGTGTTTCAAAATGTTATATTTTTCCGTAAATGAATGCCCTACATCATACAAGAGCGTTGCAAAAGTGAAAATAGCCGATCTACAAGCTCATATCGTTATGAGCTTGTTTTGTACAAACAAGGTTTCCATCGCGATATATATGTTTACGTATGTTCTCCTGCTGTTGTCTCCTGGAACGTATACGTTCACGCTGTGCAGGGCCCAGGCAGGCACCAGCATTCAATATCGTTGCTGTCAGGCAAATACGTTGTATCTCTGTATTTCAAATTTTCGTAAATGAATGCCCTACTTCATAGTATAAGAGTGTCACACAAAAGGAGCGATAATAGCGATCTACAAGCTCCCAATGCATCACGATGTGATGCATTGTGAGCTTGTAGATCGACATTTATTTGCTATTTTGTAAGTATGTCTGCGGTCTTTTGAGTGGTGCCAGCCAATCCTACACTTGACCGTGTGTGTGGGTCTGTCCGTCCGTCCGTTTGAGCACGGCCTCAACAGCTGCAGCTGATTGCAACACAAGGATGCAACCAGTTACACTAATTCAAAGGCACCACTCTCTTCAGGGTGGGATTTTTTTATTAACAAGAACGGACTAAATCATTGCATTATCCACTGGAACACAGGTTACTCTTTTCCAATTTCCTGAAACTATAGTGGTTTTGGACATACAGGGTTTCCACCCAACAGCGGACAGGAGAAGTGTCGGTGCAGGTATCTTATCTTATCTGCTCTGTGTGATGGCTGTCGCAGCACAGACTTGACAGCACATTAGCCCGTGCTTTATACACGCTTACCCACTCCACCTCTCTGTCTCTGTCTCTCTCTCTCTCACCCCTCTCCAATAGGCGATCTTGTTTCTGTTTCTTGTTTCTTTGTCATTCTTTTCTTTCTACCGCCCATCCCTCTCTTTTTTTATCTGTCCATTGCTTTTCCTGTCTCCGCTGTCTATCCACCCGTCCGTTCATCCATCATTCAGCAATCCAACCATCGAGCCCGTCTGACCGCCTATCCCATCTATCCATCCATCCATCCATCCATCCATCCATCCATCCATCCATCCTTCCTTCAGTATGTCAGTGTATTAGTATTACCAGGACCCATTTTCATTCCCTTCCTCTCTCTCTCTGCCCACACCTCTCTCTCTCTCTCTCTCCCTGTTTAATAAGCGACCCAAAGTGGAGGTCTCGTCTCGTCTGGCGCCCGGTGCTGGAGAGTGAAACGCAATGATCCCTGCTTGTCAAAATGCACTGCTGAGGTGCTCAGACGGGAGTCAACACCACGAGAGACACTATCAGGAGGGGGGGGGTGTCTGTGTGATGATGTTTGCCTGTCCGTCTGCTGCCCCTGCTAACTCACTGAGAGCATTCACATACACACACACGCACACACACACCGGGCCAGATAGATAGATAACGATCTAGCTCACACAAGCACAAATCCCATGCTGATAGCCATCGCAGACAGTCGCATAGATCTATCCGTTACACGAATGCACGTGGCGTGCACGTGCGCTCGTACAAGCGCACGTTAACCCACTAAAACCAGGAAAGCATCTGTGTCATTTTAGATTTTAGCTATATATATATCACATTGGTTGGCTGTTAAAAAAGTAGCAGATATAAAAGCTCATAGCGCGTTGAAAAAAGCAATAATTTTTAAAAATGTTTTAAAGCAATCATTTTATACTAAAATCTTTGCTTCTGGAGGTCCCTGGAACAACATATTTTGAGATGGGGGTCCATGTAATCTCGGCGGTCCTTCACATGAAAACGTTTGAGAACCACATAAAGAAACATACGTTTTTCAGAAAAGTGTTTGGCATTTGAAAAGAATCGGCCTCAGGTTAAATGCGCACACACGTTAACTCCCCCCCACCCACCCCCCCCCCTCCTCGACCACCCACACACACACACAGTGACTCTTGTTCACAGGATAAGGTGACGGCTGCATGTACTTTCATAGCTGGCTTCGCTCTAATATTCCAACACAATACACAGAGGCTCATTATGGATCCACGCAGATAAGCTGCGGCGGGACAAAGACAAATTGAAAGAGAGAGAGAGAGAGAGAGAGAGAGAGAGAGAGAGAGAGAGAGAGAGGTAAATGAGTTGGAGCATGCTGAAGAGACTTCCATTATTACAGGCCTGGTTCAATCAATCACACTCTGCATCTCGGAGAAGCTTTATTAACAATTCAGGACTCCATTTTGACCAGCGAATGTTGTGTGTGTGTGCGCTTTCTCGCTCTATCTCTGTACTCTATCTCTCTCTCTCTCTCTCTCTCTCTGTGTCTAAATCTCTCTCGGTGAGTCTGACTGTCTCTCTGAGTCGACCTTTCTGTCTGTCAGTCTGCCTGACTCTTTCACTGTCTGGTTGTCTCCATGCATTTACTGTGTGCGTGAGAGTGTGTGTGTGTGTGTGTGTGTGTGTGTGTGTGTGTGTGTGTGTGTGTGTGTGTGTGTGTGTGTGTGTGTGTGTGTGTGTGTGTGTGTGCCAGTGTTGATTTTGACAGCACATTTTGATTTAGTTTTAGTCATAGTCTTATGAATAAAATTCCATTTAGTTTCAGTGTTATTTTAGTCATTTGAAATGTTTTAGTTTTTGTCTAGTTTTAGTCGACTAAACTATCATAAGGTTATAGTCGACTAAATATACAGTTGATTTAGTCGACGAAAATGTATTTTGGCGGTGACTTGATCGCGTCTGATTTTACACTTGGCTGCATGCTGAAAATAGCCGATCTACAAGCTCACAACGCGTCGCAGCGCGACGCGTTGTGAGCTTGTAGATCAGCTATTTTCAGAGCACAACAACCTAATTCTACTGGATCTCTTCTCCACTCGTCCCTCCCTATAATATTTTAGTGTATTTTTTATTTGTTGACGAAATTGTCAATACATTTAGTCATAGTTTTAGTCATCATACAGCCTATTTATTTAGTTTTTATCTAGTTTTTGTCAGTGTAAAAAGGTAGTCGACGAACATTTTTCGTCATAGGTTTAGTCGACGAAATCAACACTGGTGCGTACGTGCGTCCGTAAATGAAAATATTGAGCTGGACAAATTAAGGCCAAGTGATAAATTTGCTAAGATGAAATAATAGAAAACACTCATTTGTAGACTCATTACAAAGTGTGCGTGCATTATGGATTCATAGAATATCTAGACCCGGCCAAGCCAATTATCAACACATGCTCATAATGACGGTCCACGTTACATCGCATACAATTCCACTCTGCAGTGCACGAGTCATCGCTCTGTTAACTGATGGGGCCAATGATCCAAACCAGATGGAAAGAGTGCGTATATCCCTATCTGGATGCATGGGGAATAAACAAAGTCGGTTATTGCCTGAAAAGGCGGCGCAATTTACGTGGGCAGCGGCTCAAACCAGATAACACAACGGGATGAGAGCAAGAGAGATAGAGAGATAGAGAGAGAGAGAGAGAGAGAGAGAGAGAGAGAGAGAGAGATAGAGTGTGTGTGTGAGAGTCTATTTTTCTGGTCCCACAGAAACATACAAAGAAAATGGGCATATTTCGGGCATTCTGAAATACCAGAAGCTGCTGCCCACCTCTACCTTTAACCCATTAAGACCAGGAACGCATCTGTGTGTCATTTTTAGATGTCTTTGGGCTATTCAAAAATAGCAGATATACAAGCTCATAGCGTTAGGGTGAGCTTGTAGATCTGCTATTTTTTTTTAATCGTGAATATTCGTGGCAAAATCTTGATTATATATTTTTTTAAGCGAACATTTGTAAAATATTTAGTTCCAGGAAAACCCCCAGAAGCAAAGATTTGAGTTACAAATGTCCGCCAAAAAAGGAGAAAAAAAAATCAAGTATTTGCACAACTTTTCATGATTTTTCAAAAATAGCAAATCTACAAGAGCTCAAAGCTCGCTATGAGCTTGAAGATCTGTTATTTTTGAATAGCCCGACGAAATCTAAAAATGACACAGAGATGCGTTCCCGGTCTTAATGAGTTAACCCTTCACTTCCACCAGTCCACAGCATGGCTCCATGGTGTAGTTAAAGCAGGCAGCAGGAAAAAAAACAACAAGCCCTACAACCAGAGTTTCAAATGTGACAGGTCTGGCAGGAAGCTTGTGTTTGTCTTCCTCCTGAGGAGATCACCTGTAGAGCCCAGCTGTCTTTATGGCTGCGGGCCTCGGGGGGGAGTGGGAGTGTGTGTGTGTGTGTGTGTGTGTGTGTGTGTGTGTGTGTGTGTGCGTGTTTGTGTGTACTATTCTATTACTATACTTGTGGGGGCCCAATGTCCCCACAAGTATTGTAGTATTGGGGTGAGGTTGGGGTTAGGATTAGACATGTAGAGGTTAGGTTTAGGGGTTGGAATGGGGGGTTAGGAGTTATGCCTGATTTGGACTTTGTTCTAAATCGGTGTCATACACCGAACATAGCCAATCTACAAGCTCACACTGCGATGCGTTGTGAGCTTGTAGATCGGCTCAGCATCCTACACTGTTGTTGATGTCCTCGCAGGTATAGGCATACAAACGTGCGTGTGCATGTATGTATGTGTGTATGTGTGTGTGTGTGTGTGTGTGTGTGTGTGTGTGTGTGTGTGTGTGTGTGTGTGTGTGTGTGTGTGTGTGTGTGTGTGTGTGTGTGTGTGTGTGTGTGTGTGGAGGGGGAGGGGGGGGGGGCGTTCGTGCAGACAGAGTGGCTGGTTGCACACGCTGGTGAGCCTGTGGGGATGTTTTTTTCCTGCCATGGTAACCACCAATGGCTCCGCTGCTTCTGCTGCTACTGCTGCTGATGCAACTGCCCACCGGGGACACAGAGAAGACGTGTCAGGTGTGTGCGTGCGCGCGTGTGTGTGTCTGTGTCTGTGTGTGTGTGTGTGTGTGTGTGTGTGTGTGTGTGTGTGTGTGTGTGTGTGTGTGTGTGTGTGCCTGTGTGCCTGTGTGCAGTAGTGGAGGAAGTAGTCAGATGTTTTTTTTATTTAAGTAAATACCACAATGTAAAAATGCTCTGTTATAAGTAAGAGGCCTGTATTCAAAATTTGACTACAAACGTTTTGGCGTCCTCGAATATACTTACTTACGGTATACCAAGGTAAAAGTACTCACACTTTTTTGTTTAAAAAAAATAGCAGCTCACTAGCTCACAACACATCGCTTTGCGACGTGTTGTGAGGCTTGTACTGTAGATTGGCTATTTTTGAATAGACAAAGTATAAAACAGGACTTAATTGGTTCATGTATATTTTGTAATATTAATCTAAATCTACAAGATAACTTGTAGCGTTTTCAAACAACGCAGTGGCGTAAAAAGTACAATATTTGCCTCTGAGATAGAGTAGAAGTAGAAGTATAAAGTATTGAAAAATGGACCAAGAAAAAGTAAAGTCAAACTTGTACTCAAGTATGTTACTTGAGTAAATGTACTTACTGTACTTTCCACCACTGCATTTGTGTGTGTGTGTGTGCGTGCGTGCCTGTGTGCGTTTGTGCACGTGTGTGCGTGCGTATATAGGCTACTGTATCATGTGTATGTGTGTAATCTTCATTCTGTATGTGACATTATGAGTATAATGTTCTCGTGAAGGTAAAAAGGCCAATCTCAAGTGTATGGTCTAATGGCCATATTACATATTACGATATTACAATAATAACCCTTTATATTCACCACAGATCTGTGCTAATGAATATCCATGTCAGAGAAAACCCAGCCCCCTCAGCCTATACTGCAAATTAAAGTGTGTATGTGTGTGTGTGTGTGTGTGTGTGTGTGTGGGGGGGGGGGGGGGGGGGACGCCAGTATCTGAACGGATAATGTTTCAACCACGTAATTGCACAGATGTCCTTAAAGGAACATACCCACGTCATTAAGCATGATTTATACTTATTCCTATAATGGTGTCCCCACACTGTCCCGTGGTAAAAAATAGCCGCTCTTGATCAAGCTCACAGCGTGTCTACATGCGACGTGTTGTGAGCTTGTGCAAAGGCTATTTTTGACACCCAACGGAGTATAAATTACACATTAGATCTTTCTCTTTGGGGGGGGGCTACCATATTATGTCTAATATCATTGTCTGTTCACAGCTTCGGCGATAGATCGCATTTCAACAAAGAGCGCTTTTATGTTAATGCCTTTATTTTTGGCAGTATGCTTACGGAACGACCTTTCTTGATGACCTGAGATCTGCTATAACAGTGTCTGTCTTTTAACCCATTAAGAACTGCGGCCGATTCTACAAATGCCCTCCAAAAGCAGCAGTTCGCACATTTTCACGATTTTTCAAAAATGTTCAAAAATAGCAGATGTACAAGTTTGCAGCGCGTCACGAGCTTGTATATCTGCTATTTTTGAATAGCCAACGCAAACAAATAAAATGATACACATGTATGCTTTTCCGGTTTGAATGAGATAAAAGCAGACTCAAGACCTTTGTCTGTTTTTGTGCGTGCGTGTGTGCGTGCGTGCGTGCGTGCGTGCGTGTGTGTGTGCGTGCGGCATGTGTGTGTGTGTTTATGAATGTTTTTCATGTGTGTGTGGGTGGATGGACAACGTATGTGTTTATCAATTTGCATGTATTAGCATAATTTCCTATTGAATATAATTGAGACATGACTGAACAGTGGCCAACACTAATTTACCAAATAAACCGGCTTACTGGTCAGAAAAATGCAGACGCAGTCAAGCGAGACCCCGTGATTCCATCGTTAGTCCTGCAAATCTTTTCGTCTCACCCCATTCCCCCTCAAACAAATCCTCTTTACACACACCTGATCATCGTTACTGTATTTAAACCAGTTGAGTCAACTGGAACCTCAGTTCTATGCCAGTTCCACAGATGTCATACTATGTGTTCCTTGTCCTGATTTTCTCTTTTGTGTTTGCCTGCTTCACCGTCAGATTTTATTTTATTTAATGAATTACTGGACTTGACCGGCCTGCCTTTGTTGTCTGCTTTTGGGTCCTCATCTGACCTTGATAAAAAAAAGGTACAAGGGCAAGGATACCGAATACCATCTCCCAATTTTCAAAGCAAGAACAAAGATGCAGAGTCAACAAAAGAAACAAAATAGCTAGTGATAAGAACACAGACGATACAAAGTTATATAGCCAGAACACACACCTCCAGAATCACCTGCAGGCCAAGAACCACGAGAGAATGAAGTGCTGATTTTGAAGCTTCACCTGAACCTTCTGACAGTTCTCACCATCATACTGTATGAGTGGATGGAAAACAGAGCGAATGGAGCAATAGACCTTGCTGAGTCCCATCTGAAAAAAAAGAAACCAAATGCTCTCTGAGAAGCTGAATGCTTCCAAAATTATACAGCTAAAACCAAAGAACACTGCTGTTCCACAACGTGGTGCTGTCAAAGTAATGTCAAACATTCTGGCTGGGAGGATTCTAAAAAGTACCACTTGGTGAAAGAAGCACAAAACTGACTTGGCTTCTCAGCATAATGACCTCGGTGTGGAAACCAAACCACACACAAAAAAAAACAAGATATTCTTGGAAGGAGATGATAACAGTAGAGTAGAGTGACAACAGAAAAGAAGGAGACACTCATCCGAAAGAAGGTGAAAAGGCGTTTTCTAAATTACACCTTACAACCTTTACCTGAAGTTCAACAGGGAAGGTCCACTGGTGAGGCTGTCATATGCTGACATAAAAAAAGGAAGATGACATTTTTGGGTTGTGACACCTACTTCACGCGACAGAGATAACCTGCTTATGCAAAATACATGCCAATGTGCAGTTAATGGCTGATAGCTAGGCTAGCATGTCGTAAAGTGATACTAAGCAAAAAACCTGACAGGTTGATGGAAACCTTATGCTGTGAAAGGAAACAAAAGAATGTGCATACGGGGAAGTGTCCTCTGCCGAGGAGCTGCAAAACTGGTGATTTCGATTCCAGCTTACAGGCCTCGTTTAACTGGAAAACTAAGTTTGCAATCAGCACGTGACCGGGAATGTTCTTGAGGTCAAGCATGGCAAAGAGAATGCGGATGGAGCAGGGGCAGCAATTAAACGGGGTGCAGAAGCTATCGTTGCTCGCGGAATACTATATAGCTCTACCAAGAGGGGAAGTCCTCTTTAATGTCCTATCATAGAAGCAATCAAAGATGAAGCTCTTTCATATCACTGAAGAAGACATTTCAGTCAATTGATGTGTTGCTACATCAACTTTGTTTTCTAAATTTACTCTAAATGTAGCATATTGAAGAATTGTTTTCATTTTTACCAGCATGCAATGCGGGTCTACGGTCTAAGAGACTCAGCACTAGTCATTTCTCGACATATTCTCGACATGTTTTCGATCATTGGCTGTCCTTTAAACCAATGGGGATACTTTCCCATACTCTGAACGGGCGGTGTCGTCCTCCGAAGCTATGGTACTAGACTCGCCTCTGAGGCTACTATACACGCCTGCTGTCGGTTCAAATCGCCGTGACACAGAGTAATATATTGGACAAAATTTAAGCAAAGTACTTGAGTATATATACTTAGTTACTTTACAGACCTCTGCATATGCACTGCGTAGCGTCCGTTCTGCATGCTGGTATACATGACTGAGTCATGTCTAGTTGTTATAAAGATTTTTGGACAGGTTTTCACCAACACTCTAGATGACATCAATTCAAGTACCCAGCCATTTCTGTTCGACTCCAGAGGAGTGCAAGCTACTGCTATGGCCCACAGACGGTGCCACGGTGGCCAACGAAGGATTAGCCTACCCCAGGGCCTGCAGCGACCTGACATGGACACACACACAGCCATCATTATTTTGTCCCGGTTTCAGAGATCAGAGATAAACTGATAGGACAGTGGTGCGGTTGTTCAGGATGAAATCATTCACAAAGTCGACACGGAAGGTTGTGCCCTTGTGAAAACGATTTGCCACATTGGTAAGAACTGTTTCTTTTTGGCCTATAAGAGATGATGCTCATGCTGTGGTATCAGCCACAGGATCTCCTTGGCCTTGTCCCCAGAGCCTCAGCCGCACACAAAAAGGTACATAATGACTAGTGGGAGCATTATGTGCCTTTTTGTTGTGTGGCACAAGTTGTGCTCCCTCAGGGAACGAAACTTTCAACTTGTTTTTCCAAGGTGTATCTCAGCAACAGTGTTTAGATTTTCTTATGATAATAACATTTTGCTGTTAAAACTTTGTAAAAAAAAAAAAGCATGATGATATCAAACTTATCTGGGATGATCTAAGCTATTCTAAGATCTTTGTTCCAGACCACTTAATAAAGCTTTCAACAGACAACCGTGCCCCATATTGAAGAAGCACCCACATCGTTTTGTATGATGTTTGATTAACTTTATTTAATTAGATTTTTTTTTCTTTTCTTTTTTTATGTGAACCATAATTTTACTGCTCCTAGTGTTGATGATTTCTTGTTGTCTTGATGAATTGAATACATAGGACCACAATGGAAACAAGCCCTCAGGGCTTTTTGTGTTATCCTTTTAGCATTATTGTATTAGTGTACCTCTGTGGTTTTTACAAACTGTTAATAAAGCATTCAATAAAAAATGAGTCTACCTGACTTTAAATAGGCAGTACCTTCAAGGCTTTCCTTATCTTACTTTAAATATTACTTGTATTCCAAATGGTAGCCTATGTTAGTGCGGAATGAAACTCTTAAAATCATTCTTCGAGCCGAGTAAGTCTCTCAAGTCGTATATTTTGCTTAACCCATTAAGACCGGGAACGCATCTGTGTCACTTTAGATTTCTTTTGGCTATTAAAAAATAGCAGATATACAAGCTCATAGCATGGCACCGAGGGCCGCACTATGAGCATGTAGATCTGCTATTTTTGAAAAATCGTAAAAATCGGTGCAAATCTTTGAATATATATTTTTTAAAGCGAACATTTGTTAAATATTTTGTTCCAGGGACGCCCCAGAAGTAGCCGTAGATTACGACTCTCGTAGATGTATTTTTATCGATTTTGACATTTTCAATCTGAAGGCATAATCGATAAAATACATCCACGAGAGTCGTAATCTACGGCTACCCCAGAAGCAAAGATTTGAGTTACAAATGTTCGCTTTGAAGAATATATACTCAAAGATTTGCACAACTTTTCACGATTTTTCAAAAATAGCCAAATAAATCTAAAAATGACAGATGTGTTCCCGGATTTAATGGGTTAACGTCTTTGGACTACGCGTCTCGTCCTTGATCTCATAGGAGCCCGCTTGCTCCGACTACCTGGGGCCCAAGGGTGGTGTCTTTGGCTGGTAAATCAAAGGCTGTGCCTTGTTATCTGCTTTCATATGCTGCTTGAGGATTAGGGCTATGCAAGGTAATAAAACAAGCGCTCCATGGGACACCACTGACAGTATTACTACTGGTGCGCTGGGCTAAGGTACCGCCAGCCTTGTAGGCTTTAACACATCACACGCCGGCATCTACAAGCGCACACTGATATGCACACCATTTTGTTTGCTGTCGGGCGGGAACCTTGTATCTCCATGTTCAGCGGTGGAAAGTAACTATAAGTACATTTACTTAATTACTGTAGCCTACTTAAGTACAATTTTGAGGCATTTGTACTTTACTTCAATTTCCAATACTTTTACTTCTACTCCACTACATCTCAGAGGCAAATATTGTACTTTTACTCCACTACAATTATTTGAAAACTTAGTTACTACAGTAGTTACTTTTCAGATATAAATTATTACATTATAAAACATACAGTACATCAACCACTTTAGCCCTATTTCATACCTTGCCTATTTGAAAATAGACGATGTACAAGCTCACAACGTGTCGCACCGCGACGCGTTGTGAGCTTGTAGATCGGCTATTTTCAAACATTTTAGTACTTTTACTTTTGGTACTTGAAGTACATTTTGATACCAATACTTTTGTACTTTTACTCAAGTAAATGTTGAATTACAGACTTTTACTTTTAACAGAGTACTTCTACATTGCAGTATTGATACTTTTACTTAAGTAACACATTTGAGACTTTTTCCACCACTGTCCATATTTCACATTTAGAATGTTTTTTCGTAAATTAAATTAATGCCCTCCTTCGTCGTACAGGAGTGTCACGCAAGTGAGCTTGTAGATCGGCTATTTTAGTAATTTTTAAAACATTTTGAAAGTGAAAGTGGATAAGTGTGTTTGTGGGTTTTATAAATATTAAACCAATGAAAAACATTAACAAAAGCTAAAAAAAATAACTACATTGGATCCATTGGAACACAGGTTCTTTGGTTCCATTTCCTGAAAAGTAACAGTTTTGGACATACAAGGTTTCTGCCCCACAGCGACAATATCACAGACCAATTCAAAAGTATAACCTCACGGGGCACGCGTAATATCCACACAAAGTCACAAACATAAATTCATCACTTTCTCTTGTTGCTGCGCTTAAACACTTCCTTTTGCATTATGAGCTTTCTGAGGTTTCTTTTTCCAGTAACGCTTATCTGTTTGGAATTCACATACACCTTCTAGTCCATACCCGGGGACGCACGCACCCAAACTATGAGCAAACTTGGGACTTGGGGACCACAACTAGCACTACAGACTCATTGGCCGGTGGCAGAAATGCTAATAAACAGCTTAACCCTTCAGTAGTATTAACATTCTGTAAATTCCCCATGTCCTGAGGGTCTAAAATGACCAACCTTCACTAAACCCCTAAAATAAAGCAGCTTAATTGTATTTTAAACCCCCAAATCTATTTTGCATTAAGGAAACAACCTGTCATTCATCAAAATGTGACTTAGTGAATAGGTATTTTCTATTTGTTTAGTGTCTAAAAAGCCTGCATTTATTCAGTGGACACCACTCATATTTATTACAACAAACCTAATTGTCTTCTAAAGTCGAGCTTTATTATTAATACTATTATACTGTACTTAAGGTATTGCACAGGAGTAAACATAATGTACAGACTACATTATTGAATGCAGCTCTCTCTCTCTGTGCTAGCATTCTCTCGGGTGGTGATGGTGATAGTGGTGGTCTACGTGCGAGCATGCATGTGTGTGTGGGTGGGTGCATGCGTGTGTAGCCCACTAGCCCTGAGCCCATACAGCATGCTACTATAAAGAGGAGAAAACAATTAGAAACACCTGCCGATCAATTAACCTTTTCATTTTTTTATTTATTTAGAGTAGCCAAAATAAATGACGCCCTTTTTCTCCCCAATTTAGTAGTTATGCCAAGTGATTTCCCCCCACACACTTTCTGTGATGTCACTGCTGTTGCATTCTACTGACTCACCTATCAGTTAGGAGCCCCCACCGGGAGGACATAGAGCCCAGTGTTGATTTTGTCGACTAAAAATAAGGACGAAAAATGTTAGTCGACTGCCTTTTTTCACTGACGAAAACTAAATAAAAACAAAAAAAAACTAAGCTATGATGACTAATACTAAGACTAAATATATTGACAATTTCATCAACAAATAAAAACTAGACTTAAATGTTAGTGAGGGACTAGTGGAGAAGAGATCCAATAGAACTATAAGACAAGCAGTTTTATGCTCTTTTGCACTCAGGTGTTGCACTCTGAAAATAGCCGATCTACAAGCTCACAACGCGTCGCGCTGCGACGCGTTGTGGGCTTGTAGATCGGCTATTTTCAGCATGCAACCAAGTGTAAAATCAGCCATTACGACGCCATCAAGGCACCGCCAAAATACATTTTAGTAAATCAACTGTAGATTTAGTCGACTATAATATTATGATATTTAGTCGAATAAAACTAGACAAAAACTAAAACATTTCAGATGACTAAAATATGACTAAAACTACATGGAATTGCATTCAAAAGACTATGACTAAAACTAAATCAAAATTTGCTGTCAAAATCAACACTAATAGAGCCTTTGTCCTACTCCTCATGCCCAACACTCCCCGCTGACAGGTGCCGCCCCAGCCCGTAGGACTACATGAACACGGTGCCAATTGTGTTCGCATAGACGCCCGACAAAGCCGGATGCATCACGGTGGATTTCGAACGCACAACCTCCGTGGTGGTGGGCAGGGACTTTACCACTGCGCCGCCCGAGCGCTCCGATCAATTAAGCTTGGCACTGATTGTTCCCATGAGTCACTACACGCCCATCTCCATCCACAGGAGATCCTTATTTGAGCTTGAGTTCACAGAATGCTAATAAACAGCTTACATTTGGGAAAGTGAAGAATCTGTGCAATTTAAGATCTAATGGTCAACCCACTGCGGACGAAAGTGGACGAGGGAATTCCACCCACGGCAGAGTCTTAAAATGCTTCATTTCGATTGCACTTGCAGTAATGACTTTAGTTATTTTTTTTACTATTTAAAACATAGCGATTTTTAATTATTTTCAATTTGATTGTTCATTTAGAACTAAGATTAACTTTATTGATCCCCTAGGGGGAAATATTATTAATGTGGGTAATAAACTTTAATGTTATCATCAGCTGTCATCCACAAAGTTTTTATTCATTTTTAATAATCTATTTAACTCAAGCACACACACACACACACACACACACACACACACACACACACACACACACACACACACACACACACACACACACACACACACACACACACACACACACACACACACACACACACACACACACACACACACACACAGCATGTGTCCTCAGGTAACATTGCACTAGTTGAGTTTAAACTGCTGTGTATTACCTTCATTAGGGTGTGTAAAGCTGCCTGGTGATCACAAAGATGTTGAAGCAAATTAGAGGTTTGCACCCTTAAGCTGCAAATGGTTTTCGGCATGTTTTTCATATTCAGCCTCTGACTGACTTCACGTCGTGACCTTAAAATACAAATGAGCATAGTTTCACTCCTTGAACACCTTAGTAGCATCCTCTGCCCCTCCTTTCTCTGTAAATATATATTTTGATGCTACTGAATTTTCTACCAATATGTAATTGTATTGTACTAGAGGTGCTAGAGTGTGCTAGAGAGCAAGTGACCATCAGTTTGTATTGAGAGAGAGAGCATGAGGACCCGTATGAAGGATGTCTCATATGTAGCCTATTACTGATGAATTGAGTACAATGGACCACAATGGAAACAAGCGCCCTGGGGCTTTTTGTGTTATCCTTTTAGCATGACCTTTCACTGTACTGTTAACACATTTTTCAATAAAATATTCAATCGATTAAAAACACCCACACAGATATACAGGTACAGCCTATTTATTTAGTTCGACTCAGATGGCAACATTACACAGACAGAAGCTGTCTCTCTCTGTCTCATGTTTCTGACTGTCAACGGCTCCACACAGCATTTTAACCACTTAAAGCCTATACGCTTTGTTAACCGGGGTCCCCCAGGGTACTGTACTTGACCCCCTCCTTTCCCCCCTCTAAAACGAATCTCTTTGCTGAATGGTCGCCAGGCTCTATGCACAGCAGCCATATTGTGAAGACATTCACAGGTGTTACCGATGGTACTAATGAAGGCTCTGTTCCATTCTGGTCAAACAGAGTCAGGGTGCTGATGTTGTGCATGTTGGCTCACTGGAAACACTCTGCTACACCAGTGGGTCTAAAATTTGGGTCCAGGGACCCTCAAGGTTCCTTAAGGGGTTTCCAAATGGCCCCTTACGGGTTTGTAACTCTCAGAGTTCTGGGGGTCGTGGGGAAAAAGAAATCTGAGAACCACTGTGTGCTACACTATGGAACAGAGCCTTCATTAGTATCATTGGTAACACATGTGAAGGAATTGATAATATGGCTGCTGTGCATAGAGCCTTTTGTGACATGCCCAGAATAGGGACAATGTGGTTAAGGTGGCATAAGTTTCCTACCAGGCTCAAACACCGCTAAATCTCAAAAGGGTGTCTAAAAAAAACATACTGACAGGAAACTAGCGCAGAGAATAAAACTGTTAAATCGGCTGGGGACTTGCAGGTGTGGGAATCAAGGCCACTGTGGCCGAAGGGCATCTATTTTTTTCGAGGACCATACAGCCAAACTGATGGGTAAAAAGTATCTCTCTCTATTACTACAGACCACTTTTCTCATTTCAGAGCAGAATCTTTATGGTGGCATCACAGGTTTACAGGTGTGCACGCTCCATCATTTTGTAGGGTTTTTTTCAGTGAGAAGAGAAAGAGAGAGGATAGTGTTAGAGTGAGAGCAGGAGAGAAACGATAAACAGGATAGAACCATAACAATAGCAAACATTTTAGAAACTCTCCAACAGTGGTGGAAAAAGTGCTAATATGTTGTGCAGTATTGATAAAAGTATCAATACTGCAATGTAGAAGTACTCTGTTACAAGTAAAAGTCCAGAATTCAAAATGTATTTGAGTAGAAGTACAGAAGTATTGGTATCAAAATGTACTTTAAGTACCACAAGTAAAAGTACTAAAATATTTGAAAATAGCAGATCTACAAGCTCATAACGTGTCGCATCGCGACGAGTTGTGAGCTTGTAGATAGGCTTGTGGATGAGCTTGTAGATTAGGCTAAAGTGGTTAATGTATGTTTTATTATGTCATAATTTATATCTGCAAAGTAACTAATAACTAAAGTTTTCAAATAATTGTAGTGGAGTAAAAGTACAATATTTGCCTCTGAGATGTAGTGGAGTAAAAGTTAAAGTATAGACAATTAGAAATACTACAGTAAAGTAAAAGTACCTAAAAATTGTACAGTACTTGAGTAAATGTACTTAGTCACTTTACACCACTGCTCTCCAATCAACAATAACAGCCATTCTTATCGCCAAATCAGAAATTGTGCGGCATCACTAAATCCTCGACTCCTTCGCTTTAAAAGGACAAATCTCCTCAGCCGCAAAAAAACTAATCCGCATCTGCCGGCGCGTGCGTGTGTGTGTGCGTGCACGCGAGAGAGAGACCAAGATGGGGCCACCATGACGGATGGCTCGTAAGCAACCCACCGCGTTTCATCAAGCGCCGCTCTCTTTCCCTTGTCAGGGGCAAGAGACAGAGGACTATTCTACCACCAAGCAGCTCCTCACCTTAGGGACGCAACGGTGTTCAATAATTCAGTGGCTGTAGCTGTAGTCATGTGGGGGACCGCTCATCACTGACTGATGAGTTTCCCTGGTGGGTCGGGGAGACGTTTCAGGATAGGGAGTCTCCTAGGCATGTGGCTGGTAAATGTCAATATTATCCAGAAACTGTCCCTGTTTTTTTTTTGCCAGCCAGCTAGATTTTTTTAGAACACAATGGGAGCTCCAAATAATGGTTGGTTGCCTGCCAAAGAGGTGGCAGCCATGATAGACAACCTACGCAGCCACTGCCAAAACTCTTACCAGCATTTTGGCGAGAGAGTTGTCTTAATTCCCCCCGCGTGGTGGTTGTGCAGGAGGAACAATACAAACTTTGGATTTGCTTGATTGAGCTGTAGCAGTGGCTCTTATTCTACTGAATGACTTGCTTGCTTAAATGAGAGGCACCTGCTGTGACGGAAGAAGTGCTCAAATGTTTTGCTTAAGTAAAAGTATCAATACTGCAATGTAGAAATACTCAGTTACAAGTTAGAAGTCCCGTATTCAAAATGTACTTGAGTAACAGTACAAAAGTATCGGCATCAACATATACTTAAAGTACCAAAAGTACTCATTGTGCACAATGTCCCATTTCACAAGTTCAAAATTTATAAAACATCTTTAGAAAATAGCTGATCTATACAAGCTCACACTGCGTCGCATCGTGAGCTTGTAGATCTGCTAATTTCAAATGGCCGAAATATAGACGGCTGAAGTGGTTAGTGTGTATTTCATTAATAATCAAAATCTACAAAGTAACTAGTAACTCAAGTTTTCATATAATTGTCGTGGTGTAAAAGTACAACATTTTACTCTGAGATGTAGTGGGTTAGAAGTAAAAGTATTGAACATTTTAAATAATGAAGAAAGTAAAAAATATGTATCAAGTACAGTCTTGAGTACATGTACTTAGTTACTTTGCACCACTGGGCACCTGCCATATATCAATAAATGCTTGAGATAGCTTTGAATAAATCCTTCTCTGGTTCAGTACTTTCAACTGATGGCCATTACCTTTTTCTCCCTCAGGGCATTTCAAAAAGGATGCGCTGCCAAGATTAATGTCACCTTGCATCCCAAGTCATCACAAAAAAAACAAAAACAGGTTAGCACAAGTCCTGCCAGATTTGAAGGTTTTCAAGGTCATTCATGTGATAAAAATAGTCGCTGAGTGGGTGTAGAGAGGCCACCTTGGGAACAGAAGGTCCCCGGTTCGCTTCCCAGCCCCAGTCTACGCGTCGAAGTGTCCCTGAGCAAGACACTTAAGCCCTAACTGCTCCCCGGGCGCCGTACTTACAGCGCTCACCGCTCCTAATATAGATATAAAATGGGTAAATGCAGAGGACAAATTGTGTAAATACACAGTGACAACACACCCCAAAGGAGAGTGGACCAAATTACTATTATTATTATAATACCCCAAAGGAGTGGGGACTAGAAAGATACGGGGGAAACGGGTGAGAAAAGCTAGACAGCGCAGATGTTGTCGAGACACAAAAAAAAGAAAGAAGAAGACCTGTACCTTGGCAGAGGCAGAGGGTGGCCCAGGTTGCTATTGGTATTGTGCAGGTACTATAAGCTGGCCCGAGGGTGTGTGTGTGTGTGTGTGTGTGTGTGTGTGTGTGTGTGTGTGTGTGTGTGTGTGTGTGTGTGTGTGTGTGTGTGTGTGTGTGTGTGTGGGATGCACACACTGTAGGAGAGCTTCGGACTGACTCCGAGGTTAATGTGATACAGTGTACAACACACACCAGATGAGACTGCCATGCCTGCCTGCTCCGAGGGGAAATCTGACATCCGTGGAAAACAATTGATGCCCTGCCTCGTTCTACCAATACCCTACCCCTCACTCTCACTGCTCTCTCTCTCTCTCTCTCTCTCTGCTTCTCCCTCCCACATTCTGTCATCAAACTGGAGTCCCTTGTCCCTCCCCCCCCATCATTCTCCCTCCGGAGGGGGATTTAGAACAGCGGCAGTAGCCACCATCACCAATGCCATATTTGTGTGCCATCCAATTAACAAGGCATAGGAACCAGGCCAAGGGGTGATTGACCTGTTTGTGTGTGCGTGCGTACGTGTGTGCCTGTGTGTGCGCGCGTGCCTGTGTGCCTGTGTGTGTGTGTGTGCGTGTGTGTGCGAGTGAGCGTACACACGTGCCTGTGTGAGTGTGTGCGCGTGTGTGTGTGTGTGTGTGTTGGTTTGGGGGGGGGGGGGGGGGGGGGTTAGGTAGGAAGCAGCAAGCAGAGGCAGGGGGCAGTAATAAGATAAGGCTTTAAGCACGAGGTAAGTACAGGGCTTTTAGGGGACACCATAACTCTTGACGCGGTGACATGCTGAGACTGCAGGCCCGGGCCATGCAGGCAGCAGCGTCTGTGGGCTGATAATGAACTGTCCCACTTCTCTCAAAAACACAAGCCACACTGCTTTTTCTCTTCATTCTCTCTGTCACCAGAAACTCTGTGTGGAAGCGGTGGAAGGTGTCACCCTGTGCCCCACTGCTATTATGTTCGCCTGCGCCATCGGTTATCTTGGAATTGAAGCTCAGAGGTTTTGCTCAGGAGATGCGGTTTATTATCGTTAACTGCTAACTAACAGGTATTATAGTTACTGGAAGTAGCAGGTTTATTATAATTAATGAAATGACAAAAGTAAAACTGAAACACTTAGTTAACTGAAATAAAATAAGAACCAGGTTTTACAAAACATAACTAAATGGAGACTGTATTGTGTTTGCAAAACTAACTAATATCAACTTTAATCATAGAGAGAATGCCCATAGTTTTAGCCTTTGTCAAGATTTCATACACATAAGCCTAATATTTTCTTCCCCAAAAAATGTAAATAAATACATAGCCAATCTACAAGCTTAGCTATTTTCCTCAACTTTTTAATTCTCGTCCCTGTCAAGGGTAATAAAAACTAATGAAAAATGCATGACTAAAATAACTTGCTTTGGAGCAGAGCGTCAGGTATAAATGCCTAATACATAACGTGAAAAGAGGAGAAACTCAACTTGAGAAAAGCCGCACTATACCCTTTGAAGGTCTTCAGGGATGTGGGTAAAGGGCAGTGCTGCGTGATATAGACAATAAATCAATATTCTGATATTTGTGCAAAATATTACCCTTGAAAACATGCTCTGACACAGTTCTACATCAACTTCCGGACACAAACACATAGCAGCAAGGGGCAATGCTTAATGCTTAGATTTCTTTCTCAGCTTGAATTAAATGAAGGATTTCCTCCGACGCTTGACCCCGTAAGCCTGTGGTTACGCTCAGCAGAAAAATGTGTTGTTTACAAAAAAAGTCCAAGCCAGTTTTCGTCAAAACAGAAAAATATTACAGACTCTAGCGATAAGGATATTCCGCAGTGATTCCGATGTGCACGCGTGTGTGTGTGTGTGTGTGTGTGTGTGTGTGTGTGTGTGTGTGTGTGTGTGTGTGTGTGTGTGTGTGTGTGTCATGAACTGGAGGGTGGTTGTGACCCAAATCAAGCACAATAAACAACATGTGCATGATAAATGCTTTCATATGCTTTGTTCTGTTCAGCCGCCATTCTCCTTCTGCACGTCCCTATGGGAGGTGCACACACGCACACAGCAAAAATACATGTGTAGACACATGCACACATGGGGAGGCACACACAACACGTAGGAAGTGCATGGAAGGTGCACACACACACACACACACACACACACACACACACACACACACACACACACACACACACACACACACACACACACACACACACACACACACACACAGAGATGCTCTCTTCCCAATCCAGCCATCTTTGCTCAGCAGAGAGCAGAGGAAACAGCGTGATCTAAATAGCTCATTAACTTTTGATGACTGGGTCCTTTGGCTGTAGATCTTAAAGCGAATGGGAGCCAGACTCCTTATGGCTATTGATTCAGCAACACCCCCCGCCCCCTTCACCCCCTCCAACACACGCACACACACAGACACACACACGCACACACGCGCATGCGCGCATGCGCACGCGCCCGAGCAAGGGACTCCAAATTATTCATGCCGCCAAGATCCATGCATTTGTTAAGGAGTGATAGTGAGCACCTTGCTGTGCTTTAAAGCAACAATTCACAGCATGGGGCAGCAGAGCTGCTGGAGTTGTGAACAGACACAATGAGGTGCTTAATTTATTGGTCTAACTTTTCTGGTGTTAAACAATAGGCTCTGTGCGGTGTTGCCATGTCCGCTTATTATGAGCGACTTTGGGCTTGTTTTTCTGTAAAGCTACTTGTAAATACTGGTAGTTGCGGGTTGCGTTTCTTTTGGGGCTTGTTTCTAAAGTGTAGTTGCTTATTTGGTCTTGCTTCCAAAGAAAATATTATCATTAAATCAAACCCGCCCAAATTAACCTGTATTTGTCCCCAACTCCCCATTTGAAAATGTGTTGTGCCCCAGGGAGAGCCCCACACCAGATTTGTGCTGTTAGAATGTTTCAAAAAACTCGCAACACGTCACATCACGGCGCGTTGTGAGCTTGTGGATCGGCTATTTTCAAACAACCGATGTATACAATATATAGGTTTAAATTGCTCATGTGGACTATGAAAGTGCTGATTTGGCTTCTTTTGGGCTTGTTTTCCTAGACCTGGTTGCTTATTTCTCTCACAAAATCTCTGCGCATAACTGTAGGCCCAGGATTCCAGAAGGTAGCATATATGTTTCCGGTTCAGGATCACTTTCCGTTTGATTGGCTCGCCAGCAGATTTGAACAGGAAACACATGACACCTTCCTTCATTATGTGAACAGGAAACGTGTGCGCCACCTTCTGGAAACCAGGGACTACAGTTAAGTTCCTTACACATCGGGAGTGTAGCGAATATTATGATCAAAAAATGTGTTGTGAATATTGTACATCAATCACATGTAAATCAATTTGGTAATGCTGCATTCAAATATTTTATTTGCAGTAAAAAAAATAAGGATGCTGCCTTATCATCGCATAATATACCCGTTCTGTGTGGATGTAGTGGATGAACCAGCTCAGCGGCCTTGTGGTTAGAGTGCCCGCCCTGAGATTGGGAGGTCGGGTTTCAATCCCCAGTCGAGTCATACCAAAGACTAATGGTACCCAATGCCTCCCTGCTTGGCACTCAGCATCAAGGGCTGGATTGGGGGGTAAGTCGCTGTGACATAGTATAGCATCATGTCCAGGGGGTGTACTCGTACGTCAAGCTGCCAACAGAAACAGGAGATAGACTCCTGACCTATGGGGCCACATGGCTCGGGAGCCATCGGAATAGATGACGAGAACGGATCCTACATTTTTCGAGGTTAAATGATGATGATGATGAAGATGATGATGATGAGATAGATTACTACTACGACTTAGCGCTAAATTATTTTATTGTTATTATTATTCCATGACCTCAGGCTCATTCATATTCATATTCAATACCTTTACCGGCTATATGACTTTTAGTGATTCTTCATGGGTCCAAATTGGCTTGGCAGCAGATAATGCTCTGACACAAAGCTCCAGTGAGGGGAGGGTGGACAATGAGCCCAATGTGGAGCTTATTTGCATGGGGTTGGGTGGGGGCGCTAATGCTTTTGTAGCGATACAAAACGGAAGTAGTGTATGTAAATTTGGATTAAGGGGATAAGGCCCCTTTTGGATTCGATAAGTGTGTGTGTGCGTGTGTGTGTGTGTGTGTGTGTGTGTGTGTGTGTGTGTGTGTGTGTGTGTGTGTGTGTGTGTGTGTGTGTGTGTGTGTGTGTGTGTGTGTGTGTGTGTGTGTGTGTTTCTCAGCCAATGGCTGTAGGCGGAGGAAATGTATATAAATGACCACTTTACCTACAAATAATTATAGGGTATATACTTCAGCGAGCTTATAACTGTGCTTGTTTGCATGGGCAATTTTGTGTGTGAAATGCAAATGTGTGCCTGTGTGCTGCGCACTCCTATGTGTGTGGATTCACATGTACGTATGTGTGTGTGTGTGTGTGTGTGTGTGTGTGTGTGTGTGTGTGTGTGTGTGTGTGTGTGTGTGTGTGTGTGTGTGTGTGTGTGTGCCATGCACATCTGTGCTGCCTATATCTAGACGCCCTGTGGAAGGAACCAATCCACCGCGTGTTAATCTAAATCTCACCTTCAGCCGTTTGATGAATATGAGCCTGACAGGCTTGGTGCTGACGGCTGATAGTGCCGCTCTGTGACTCAACATATGTGTGCTTTATGTTTGGCTGGGCTGCGGCGCGTCCGCGCGGCGCCGCGGGACCAGCCACTGCAGACCAAGGACAGAGCTGATAAACATGGAGTCATGTGTAGAGGGGTCAGTGTGGCTGCAGAGATAGTACCGCTACATGGAGAGAGGCAAGCCATGCGCGACCGTTCTCTTACTATTTACGCACTCGCTCGCACACACGCGCACGCGCACACGCACACGCACACACACACACAAACACGCACAACTATACTTCTGAGGACACGAAAAGATTAGGACGGCAATTTTAGTAATGCCATTTTTATCCCTAACCCTGAAGTCTGATACTTTGTTGCGCATCAGTGTCGCCTATCTGAAATCTACCCGATTTACAAGCTCACAACGCATGACTGTGCAATGTGTTGTGAGCTTCTAGATCTGCCATGTTTGGTGTGTGAGAACACAACTAAATCAGGCATCATTTTAACCCAAACCCCTATACCTAATCCCTAATTGTCAGTCTTTTTGTTACCAGCTTCTCTTGTGAGGACCTGCATAATTGCCCAAACAATGTATGTCTATTTCTCAAATTCTACTATACTTGTGGGGACATTTGGCCCTCACAAGTACAAACACACGCGCACACACACACACACACACACACACACACACACACACACACACACACACACACACACACACACACACACACACACACACACACACACACACACACACACACACACACACACACACACACACACACACACACACACACACACACACACACACCTCCTTCCTTCCTTCCATCTCTCCATCCCCTCTGGTCGTCCTAGCATATGGCCTGGTTATCGCACTGCTACCCGCTATGTGCTTTTGTGGCTACACGTGTGTGTGTGTGTGCTGGATTGTGCATGTGTGTCTGTGCACAGATGCGAGTCTACTGTATGTCTGTAGGCACACGTGTGGATGTACGTATGTGTGTGTGTGTGTGTGTGTGTGTGTGTGTGTGTGTGTGTGTGTGTGTGTGTGTGTGTGTGTGTGTGTGTGTGTGTGTGTGTGTACCTGCCCGTGTATGCCTCTCTCTGCGGCTTAAAATTCCACTTTTTCAATAAGTATTCAAAACATGATCTGAGACGCCATTGCGGTCGGCCACGATGAGCATGCAGCCATTTTTTTTACAACACAGACACAAAAGCAGTGGTGGAAGAAGAACTGAGATTCTTTACTCAAGTAAAAGAAGCAATGCCACAACATAAAAATACTCCATCTACAAGTAAAAGTCTTTTATTCAACTATTTACTTGAGTAAAAGTATCCAGGTAAAAGTTCTACTTTTTTTTAAATAGCCAAACTAGAAGCTAATTACAAAAAACTAGTAACTAAAGCTGTCAAATAATTGTCGTGGAGTAATAAGTACAACAGTCACTGAGATGTAGTGGAGTAGAAGTACTATAAAGTATCAAATACTCAAGTAAAGAAAATGCACCAAAAGAAATTGTACTTCAGTTACTTTCCGCCACTGCACAAAAGTAAGGTATGAGAAGGAGAGGTGTAGTGCTTCTGCATCGATTTTACACCCACTCTTTGACTGCGGCTGTCCTTGAATATAAATGATGAGCTTTCAGCCCTCCTTTCCACCATTCTTTATGGCTATCATAGGCGAGCATCTCCCTTCTCGTCTCTTGAGCTTGCCCAACCCCCCCCCCCCCCCCCCACACTCCTCCCAGAACACACACACACACATTTCAAGGATGGGATCTGACCGCCCGAATATTGAGTATGACATCTGCCCCGTCGTAGAAATTCACTTTGACGTCTGAAAAGGGAGGCGAACGAGTGTGTGGTGTGTGTGTGTGTGTGTGTGTGTGTGTGTGTGTGTGTGTGTGTGTGTGTGTGTGTGTGTGTGTGTGTGTGTGTGTGTGTGTGTGTGTGTGTGTGTGTGTGTGTGTGTGTGTGTGTGTGTGTGTGTGTGTGTGTGGGGGGGGGCGGTTTGATCTTTCCGTATACTCCGGGTGTGAGATTTCTAATCTTTTCCTCTGTCATCCGTCCAGTGGGGGCTACAGTACAGCAGGGACACTTTTACAGTACAACTCAACCCGTCGTCTTCCCGTGGAGGCTTTGATTCCGTACCTCCTTCTCTGCTGATTTAGCATAATCGCACGGTAATGAGGTTCGTTGCGGCACGCGCCTGCATGTGCCTGCCCGCCTGGCCCGCACATGCAACGCTGCTATAGGTAGCGCTCAGCTGCTACAGGGCTGCGGGGACGGCTGACTTGTGCGGGAGAGGGCGGAGGTGGAGTAAAGGGGGGGTGGGGGGGGGTTGGAGAGATGGGAGGGAAGGTGAGGGAGGGGGGGGGGGTAACCCATCTACTGCACACGCACATTTGTTAGATACGCAATTACATAGGCGCATGGATGCATACCCAAACCCCCTAGAATGATTTCTCCATTCTACGGCCGTTGGGGCGGCTAATTTCCTTAGCCGCTAAGCACTTATAGATTGCTCGCTACCATAAGCTCGCCCACAATGGAAGCCATGGGGCCCAGCGGATAAGGGCAAATGTGGCGCATGATTTTCTCTGCTTCATATGTGCCGTCTACCTTGTTTTCACACGGGGACCGGCCACATTAGCATATAACGCGCCGAGTCGCCTCCAACACTATGGCTTTGTAGCGAGTCGGTGTGGGGGCGGGGAGGGGGGTTGGTGTGGTGTGGTGGCACAGAGAGGAAAGCGTGGGGGGGGCTTTCAGGCCATGAGTCTCACCTGTTCTCAATTACCCGCTTGCCTTCATCTGCCTTTGTTTCAGCAGATTCTTGAAGGACCTGGGGACTGAAACGCGAGGCAAAGCCTTTGATAGATTCTTTCTGATGTAACAGGTTCTTGCTGACAGGGGTGTTATCATCAGACTTGTTGTGAACCAGTATAGAGGACAAGTAGCCCTGTTGTTTTATGTGTTGTTGTGAGACGCATGTTCTGCAAGGAAATCAACTCCGCTCTGTTATTACGTTGTAAAAAAAATCTCCCAGATTGTGGAGATTAACTGGATTGTCACAGACAGGGTTCGATTTATAAAAAACAAAATATACCCCCCGCCAACAAATCGAACCCTGTTCACAGAGGTGAAAAGATTATCTGCTGCAATTTTAACAGCCTGATTCCAACGCCTTTTTTCCCCCCTTTCAACCAAGAAATCAATCAAGGAATAAATGACATTTCTGACCCATTTTCCTTGTTTTCTTTCTATCTCTATTCTTTTCCCTGCAAATGATGGCAACGTGTACACCAAATAATATCACCCAACTTTTTTTTTTTACACCTGTAAACTTGCGATGTGACAACAAAGTTGAAGTTGAAGGAGTACGGTTGCAACTAACGTGATGATCACAACAGCATGGTGTCACCTGCGAAACCACAGAAGGTGTTATTATCCGCGCTTATGCCGAGCTTCCCGCTCACATTAGGCACGTGGTGATGGACGGCTATGCCCAGCTCAGGCGTGCGGGGGGGAAGTACGCATCATGCAGCGTTGTGGAAAGTGAGAAGCACCGCCACCTGCTTTCTCGTCTGTGCCAGAGAAACCGCCGTCATTAACCCTGTCCTCAGTGGCGGCTTGGTGAGGTGTTGAAAGACACACCTCATGGCCTTTCTTTCGGAATGGATCAACGATCCCCAATCTGTGGGCTGGAGCCCACTAGTGGGTTGTGAGGATATTGCAATTGGGCCCCCCAACACTAAGACTTGATTGATGATGATATAACATTGTATTTAAAGAAATATATGTAAAAAACAAAGTCATGGTATTTTTTCTTTATATCCTTTTAAAAATGTGTTTTCATTGAGATACTGATAAATAGTAAGTTAAAGTACAGTACACTACGTTAGTTCCATTAACTGTAAAGTAACCAGTAACTAAAGTTTTCTAATAATTGTTATGCCTCTGATATGTAGTGGATTAGAAGTATAAAGTATTGAAAAATGGAAAAACTCAAGTAAAATAAAAGTACCTCAGAATCATACTTAAATACAGGCACTTGAGTAAATGTACTTAGTTACTTTCTACCACTGCATACCTGGAGGTCACACGCAACATAAGCGACCGACACACAATCAGCAAACCTTTCATTCAAGGATGAATGGCAGTTGATGTGTTGTTCTTGATAGCGGCGTTATGCTCCATGATCAGTATAAATGTAATTTTCAAAGAAGTCACATCTTTTATTAACAACAAAAAATGCACGGCATGCAATAGTGACTCTGGTGTGAAAGTGATATAATTGAAATTTATTCTCTTTCTTCTGTGAAGTGACTGAAGGCGTATAAAGCATAATCAGATTTCAATCAATCATATTTCATTTATATATCAAATTTCCAACAAGAAATGCAGTGCGGTGTGCTTAACAAAGATTGAAAAAGTGCATGCATGCATGATGAGAAAACTGATTACATCCAATTATCTGACTACACTACACAAGGATTTTGTTGCAGGCTTGGGATCACGTTGTCAAAACTATATTTTTCAATATTCAATACTGTATTTATTAGAGCCTGACCCATGCCAGATTTGTGCGTCCAATACCGATCCTGATTTTGGTGACCACCGATTACCGATGTTTTGACCTTTGTTGCTGACCGATACTGTTATGCACCTTCATGTAGTCTAGATTTTAATATTGATGTAGTTTAGTTTAACAATGATTAAGTTGGGGTTTTAACACTGAGTTTTAATGTTGAACTTCTTGAGACTGTAGCTTTTGTGTGAGCGCAAGCCGTACAATGAATTTCGCGTGCCTTTTATTCTGTGATTGGTATCGTTGACAATAAAGTTGAACCTTGAACTATGAATACTTTGTCAAAACAAATGCAAAAATGTTCTAATCAACTTATATTTGATTTAAGTTTCTATTTGAGAAGACTGAACTTATATAAGCTTACAAATAAATAAAACACAAATAACCACTGAAGTCGTATTCAGGAATAGCACATCTACAAGCTCACAACGCGTCAATATGCATTTTTCACCTGGGACACATCGGCTGCATAATTGGAGATACCAATTATGGTTACACAATAGCCGATACATCAGGCAGACCGATACATCGGTCGGGCTATAGTATTTATTTACTTGACGGGTCGACCTTTATTAGTGGTTCTTCACGCACCTGCGACCTGTCTCTCTCCACACTGCATGCATAATGACAGCCAGCTATATGCTGGCAAACCTCCGTGTGTTGTGCCGCACCTCTGTGTCCAAGCTAAAAAAAGGAGTGTTCTGTTTAACTCCAAAGGTGTCAAAATCGGACCCGTCATTAACACCATAAGGCGTTTTCTCTGCAAGGTGTGATTTCTTTTTGCACTTTTTTTTAAAACTAAGACATAAACTTTGTCTTGCGGTGTGCCCATCTCATATGCATGCACATAATACAGTACATGAGTGCATGTGCGCAGGTGCGACGCACGCACACACGCACAGTCCAATCTAGCCCACTGACCTGTTTTTCATAAGAGGTAGCAGATTGCACATCGTGTTCTCTCTACCACCACCCCCCCCTCCCTACTGTCTCCCCTCTCTCTTCCACCTCTCTTTCTCTGCCGTTCCCTACACACACACACGCACGTGCGCGTGTGCACGCGCACACTGTTGAGGGGGTGAAGAGGTGGGTGCTCGTCACACACACTTGACAGAAGCCACCCTCGGTGAGGAGGAGGTGCATGATATATGAAGATGGCCACTTTGAGCCTCTGCGCACACACACACACACACACACACACACACACACGTTTATATTACTATACTTGTGAGGACATCAACATTTTAGGAAGATGATTTCATGATTGATTTATGATTTTTTGGGGGCATTTTTAACTGCAAGTCTAAAGCAGAAAAATAGCAGATCTACAAGCTCACAACGTGTCGCGCTGCGACACGCTGTGAGCTTGTAGATCGGCTATTTTCCGGTGTTTGACATCGCCGCACAACTAAGTATATAATAGGGGAAAATCTAACCCCAACCCCCTAAACCTAGCCTCTAAAGGTCTAATCCTAAACCTAACCCCAACCTGAATCTTTTTCTAATTGTAAACGTATCTCTAAAAATCTTTTTTCAAGCATAAAATAACAATTTCTCTTGTGAGGAGACAATGGTCCTCACAACATCTATTTCTCATATTCTACTACACTTGGGGGGACGTTTGGTCCTCACAAGTATTGTAATACAATCACACACACACGCACGCACGCACGCACACACACACACACACACACACACACACACACACACTCTTTCTCTCTCTCTCTCTCTCACACACACTTTCTTTCTCTCTCTCTCTCTCTCTCTCTCTCTCTCTCTCCCTCCCTCTCTCTCTCTCTCCCTCCCTCTCTCCCCCTCTCCCTCTCCCTCTCTCTCTCTCTCTCTCTCTCTCTCCCTCCCTCCATCAGTCCCCTGTCCTGGAAGCAGAGCTCTTGAGATGCAGACGGTGACATATATGGAACACACTCAGACTAAAGCCTGTTAAATATTCATGATTCTGTGTGCGTCTGCACGTGTGTGTCTGTCTGCACACGGTGTGTGTCCATCCCCGTCAAAAGTATTGTGCGTGTGTCTGCAGATAATGTGTGTGTGGTGTGTGTGTGTGCGCACGCGTCTGCAGACAGATGGCCGTCCGTGCTCATGGGTGAACCCCCTCACACTGACCATGCAACAGTACGGCATGCACCGCTGTCCACTTAATGTGCAGCGCGTCAATATCTGCTGTCCTACATTTCACAGCATTGCGGCCGTTTCAACGGCGCAATAATGCTGTCTGATGTATTTCACTGTCAACCTTTGCATACAAGGTTCATGCGTGTGTATTTTTTAGGGATGTAATAATATTGCCATCGTAACAATATCGCACTAACAAAAACGATATTATAGTGGGCCTTTCGATATTATCATGGGCCTGTGACGGCATCTATCATTGGTATTCAGACCGAAATGGTATTGTTTTGTTCATACTGTAACAACAGCGGAGTAATGAGAAATTAAATAGCCTGCCTATACTTTGTAGCGACTCTCTCACTCTCTCTGGTTAATTAGCTAAACATCTAACCCGCTGTTGGCTGAGCTACATAGCCTTGCCATTTAGCTTAGAAGCTAACTTAGCTTGAGTCAAGAAGTGCTGCCATCTCTCTACCAAGAGACACAAGCTAAAGTGGCACAAAGCCTCAAACAAGCAGAGTGCATCTCATTAATCACATAAACCACAGCATCCCTATTCTGAGCATGTCACAATACGTGAACATTTGTATGAGTATGAACATAATGGCTTTTAAATATCATGATAAATTTTGTATTGGCGTTGTTTTCGTGATATTGTTGCATCGTGAGTTTTTGGTATTTAGTTATATCCCTAGTATTTAGTATTTATTTTTTCTTCCCACACTTTCACAGTTCTTCAATATATTGAATCCTTTAAAGAGGCATATATATATATATATATATATATATATATATATATATATATATATATATCCTACAGCTATTACCTATACCGTATTATCCTGGCACCTTTCCAACATTATTGAGAGGCTATAAAGTGTTGGTGGGGGGCCCTGTACCGCTATCAAAGTTATCCATATCTCCTGCAGCCTGCAGCAGCATGCAGGCAGGCTGGTGGTTTAATGCGTTATACTCATCATTCCGGGCCTCATAACAACATATCACCGTTGAACGTTCAATATTTATGAAACATTAAAATCCATAAAAAAGAAAAAAAAGAGAGCATATTTGAGGGTCCCTGACAAGACAGGCCCCCCAGGCCAGAGAGGACAAGCAGCGTTCTGGAGTGTTTGAAGAAACCACTTGTGCACACAGGCAATCAACACCTCATCAATTGAGGCCGGCCTCTCGTGTGGAGAGAAGAGGACATGATGATGTAGAGCTCTGAAGAGCGACAATTTTACATCCTCCGTCCCCTCCTCTGCTCTCTCTCTCTCTCTCTCTGTGTCCTCTAGTCCCTTTGTCTGTTGCACGGTTTAGGAACGTTTATTTCAACCCTTTTGAGATTCAAGGACCGCGAGTTTGATATGCATCAGGATCGGCACACACCGCCACAGAGCCGCATTTGATGCAATTTATTTCATCTCTGGGACCGCAATCTATACTGTAAAATCCTCAGTGTTCATCCAACTCCGAGAGGGTACAAATGGAACCAAATGGACCCGTAAACGGGTCTATTTGTTTCCATTTGTACCCTCTCAGAGTTACAGACCCAGGGTCCATTTGGACGCTTGTTGGTCCCCGGACCCCAACCTTGAGAACCAGTGGTTTATTTCAAACGTGCAGACAAAATAATTGGCCTTTTATTGGTAGTAAAGGCACAAAAACTCTCTCTCTCACACACACACACACACACACACACACACATTTTCTCACTTTTTTTAATCAATGACGACGAGGACTTTCCAAACCCTGCCACATGTGTTTTGAAATATGCAGCTGGCATAGAAGCTTTCATTATACAGTCAGCGAGCTCATACTATTAAAGCAACCATATTGCTGTTAGTGTCTCAATGCTGTGGGGTTGAACAGTTAGACTATGGTTGACATGAGCATACAGACTATGGTTGACATGAGCATACATATAAGTCAAGTCAGGTCACATTGATTTGTATCGCCCTTATTAATCACTGTTACAGTGTCAAACAGTGTCAGGATTTACAGGCCCACATTTAACAAAGACAACAAAGTGACACCCCCTGACCTTAGACCCTCAATTGGGCAACAAAAATGTCCAGAGGAAAAAAACAAATGAAATAGGGCGTTAATTTATGGGAAAAAGGATTATGGGTTCTCTGTACAGTGTCTCCAGTCACACCACAGTGCTGCATATCAACAGCCAAGCACAGCATACACTCTGATGTACTTCCAAAGCCTAAGATATACATCTTCATATTAACCTCACCCAAAATAAAACTAAAACTAAAACACATTGTTCCCAGACAGTTTTCCTTCTTTACATTGTCTACAGTCACCAGTCACCCCCACACCCAGCGCACAGTATTATACACACTGATGTACTTCCAAAGGCTTTAAGATAGAAGAGAGAAATGTGTGATGTCTAAGTTCTCTGAATACACTTCAACCTGTTTCACTGCTCTCCCTGTTCAGACAGGCGGAGAGGAGAGAAGCAAGATGGAAGAAAATTAAGAGATATAACACACACACACACACACACACACACACACACACACACACACACACACACACACACACACACACACACACACACACACACACACACACACACACACACACACACACACACACACACACACACACACACACACACACACACACACACACACACACACAGCCTTCCAGACACTCATACTACAGTATTAGACAGCCTGATACTGTGTGAAAGTACTTCTGTGTATATATAAATATATATGTGTGTGTGTGTGTGTGTGTGTGTGTGTGTGTGTGTGTGTGTGTGTGTGTGTGTGTGTGTGTGTGTGTGTGTGTGTGTGTGTGCGCATGCATGCATGCACGCACACACAAATATATCTGCATGTGCACAGAAGGTGTATCCACGTTAATTTCTGTGATTTACTGACAGCTTTGTTTGTACAAATCTTTGAGTTTTTGTAAACGCTGGAAGACAGTGTGTCAGGAGACTAACGCTTGATTTTAGCTCCGTCGTAAGAAGGTGTCGTGCGCGGGAAATAGCCGCTCTGCAAGCCCACGACACGTCACGGATGTGATGCCGTGTAAGCTTGCATATCGGCTTTTTTCCGGCCCGCGAAATGTCGCACGAGTATATTGAGACAAGTTCAACATTGCCTGTGGCTCTCAGTGTGTGTGTGTGTGTGTGTGTGTGTGTGTGTGTGTGTGTGTGTGTGTGTGTGTGTGTGTGTGTGTGTGTGTGTGTGTGTGTGTGTGTGTGTGTGTGCATGCATTTGTTCGCGTGTCCGTGCATGTGTGTGCGTGCCAGTGGGCTTCTACAACACTACGCCGATATACACCTAATTTTAGGACAGACACTTTTATTGATAAATTTACCTGGAAAAACAAAACAAAAAACCCTGTGAAACTGATATGTTGACTGTAGGGCCAAAATAGCACACAGAGAGAGTGTGATGAATGCACCGAGCGTCTCTGTGCCAACCTCAAAATACCGCCTTCATGAATCATCAGGGCTCTGCAGGGAACGGGGCGGGTGATGCCCCCGAGGCATTGTCTTTGCACATCGTGGACGCTGTCTGTCTCCCCGCTATCATATCAGCGCCCTCTTGTTCTTCAGAGTCAAAAGCTGACGTCACACCACGGCGCCGGGGTCACGGGGGAGAAACCTATGGCAACCGGTGGCACCGCTTGGCTTTGGAAGATAATGAGTTCCCATAGGTCGAGGGAGATGCAGCACAGCGTGTGTGCGTGCGTGCACGCGTGTGTGATTGTACAGTATGTGTGTGGGTGTCTATCCGTGTGAGAGAGAGGGTGTATGCTCATTGTTGTTAAAGTACAGTGAGATAGTGTTGGGGAGAGAAAAAAATATAATTATCTTTAAACTTCAAATTGCTCCAGTCTGGTTTGTCCCCCAACAGGATTTTTGGATATAATGAGGATAGTTTCCCCCTTTCTCTGTATGTTTTCCACTGTCAGTCAGTTTCTCTCTCTCCTCTTCTCTCCTCTCCTCTCCTATACTCTCTCACACTCCTTCTCCTTCTCTCTCTCTCTCTCTCTCTCTCTCTCCTTCTCTTTGTCATCCGAGGCTGGTACAACAGATACACAATTCAGTCCCTGCAGATACAACTCAAACCATATTATCCATCATTGTGACAGCCGAGAAACTGGAAAAGCTTAAAGTAAAGAAACTAACATCCTGTACAACACATGAATAGACCTTTCAAACTTCCTAAATTGATTTTTTTCCCCCTCTCTCTCTTCCCTATACCAACTTCGCACTCACTACCATAAGTGTTTTTAAAGGTTACATAAAGGTTAGTAGGTTGGTTAATCCTATTATATTAAAATTGGCTAATGGGAGGGCCGCCCTGACTCACGGAGGTTACCATATGTGGAGACTATTTTGGCGAGTGATGCGCTGAGTGGAAAGTCAGTCGGCTCAGCGGATCTCAAAAAAATATACTGTAGATTAATCAGCAAAATTCCATATAGGAAGACCCTGATGTAATCAATATAATGTCATACTGGCCTGGAGTCCATATTTGGGTATGCCTCACACGGAACTCCATATATGAACATAAAAGGGAAACAGAAGGCAGATAAAGAGATCTCCATGTATGGGCATAAAAGGGACACAGACAAACAGACGGGTACAGCGGGTATTGCATAACTGGCGGGGCATGCATCGTTCCCGGAACTTCCCGCCTTGCATGGTCCCTGAGTAGTGTATATTATTACAACACATTTGGTCAATTTGTCAACCATGGTGAACAGACATACAGTACAGTAGTAGTGCCCCGCTGACCGTGACGTGTGTGATGACACGTTATCGTAAGGTTTATGCTGGCACGCAATTCCTCTTTATAATGGACCTGGTAATACACTAGTGCACTGTGTGAGGAAAGATATAGTGACAGACTGAAGGACTCCTGTTTTTACCGAGTCAAGGCCAGAACGAGATTTATATGGATGTGTGTGTCTGCGAGTGGGCGAGCGAGTGAGCGAGGGAGTGAACGAGCGAGTGAGTGAGCGAGCGAGCGAGCGAGTGAGCGAGCAAGCGAGCGAGAGTTCATGTGGATTTGTGTGTGTATGTACAGTATTTACTGTATATGTTTATGTACGTATTTTATGTGCACGCGGGCTTGTATGTGAGTTAATTCAACAACAGCAGGGTCGGAATTCTAGAAATCTGGAAGTCCAATCAGTACTGTAGGTGAAATCTGTTCCACACGACACAGGGCATTTCCATTCCCATGCCTTTGGACTGACCGAGGCGCAATATGGGAAACTGACATCTTAATGTCCTTCATTACTGTCACAGACATGTGCAGAATCCTGCCGACTGTGTTTCCAGTCCAGGAGCAGAGAGACATATCATTACTTTTCGGGGCAGAAAACCATTTATCTCCATATTTCATCTTTTTTATGCTCTTTCATAAATTACTGTCCTACCTCATCGTGTGACAGTGTCATGCAAAAGTACACACGTGGCATACAAGCTCACAATGTGGATGCGTGTAGAACGGCTATTTATGCTACTTTTGAAAGTTTATTTAATATAATAATATAATTACATAGCCAATATAGTGACGCCAGGTTGAAAGTGGTTAAGTCTGTCTGTGTTTTTTTTATAAATATTTAAGCAAATAAAAGTATTAACAAGAGTTTGCTGTGACCCAAAAAAATCACATTACATTTGATCCACTGGAACACTGCAGGTTATTTCTTTTCCCATTTCCTGAAAAGAAACGGTCTCAGAACATGCAAGGTTTCCGTCCCGACAGCGACGATATTCAACCGCTGTGCTAAAATAAACCCAGAGAACGTCATCGTTTCACGGGTCTGTCGGCGGCACACATGCTATCCTAGTCATCGTCGGCTGGGCGGGAATGGGGGGGGGGGGGGGTGGTTGGTAGGTGCAAATTGGCTTCAAGAAAGACTCCCCCGTCTCACAATTACCCGACCCTGATCTAGCCCTAACGATGAACACACAGTAGCGGCGGGGGGGGGGCCCTGACGGATGAGGAAGAACACAAAATAAATGGAAGAGAGGGTCTCGTCACAGCGGAGTGTGACAGTCGGCCAGCAACCTTGAAACCTCGGGTGGGCGAGGGAGGGAGGGAGGGGTGCCCGGGGGAACTTTGTTTTCATGGCGAGGGGAGTATAAGGGGGGGGGGGGGGTAGTCGTGATCAGAGGCCCCCGCTCAGTGGTGGGCATGTAACTTGAGTGCAGCTACTTGAGTACCGTACTTATTTGTTCTATCGAGTATCTGTACTTTACTTGATTATTGTTTCGTGATCAGAGGCCCCCGCTCAGTGGTGGGCATGTAACTTGAGTGCAGCTACTTGAGTACCGTACCGCAACGGGGGTGTCCGGAGACGAGGCGGTTCCACGCGGCGGGGACAAGGACATGCTACGTTGCTTTCCATCCATTCCCCCCTCTGAGCTCTCCGCTGCTATATAGAGGATGGTGTCCTGACGGATGGTGGCGGAGAGGACCCCCTGCTGTGCAGCAGCATGCGGGAACACGGACAGGACATTCATTACAGTGTGTTTGGCCTACTGGAGGATGTGTGTGTGTGTGTGTGTGTGTGTGTGTGTGTGTGTGTGTGTGTGTGTGGAGCGTACGGGTGCTCTCTCTCTCTCCCTCTCTCTCTCTCTCTCTCTCGATCTCACAGACACATATAGAGTTTATGTCGTTGCTGTCGGACAGAAACCTCCTATCTTAATATTCTAACTTTTTGTGTTTTTTCGTAAATTAACGGCCTACTTGATCATACTACAGCTTCACACAAAAACGTCAAAAGTAGCAGATCTACAAGCTCGAAACGCGTCGCTCCGCGCCACGCTTCGAGCTTGCAGATCTTCTACTTTTGCTATTTTTGAATTTTAATCCTGAAAAGTAACCGTTTTGGACGTATGAGGTTTCCACCCGACAGAGACGATGCAATAATATATGGACACGTACAGCACACTGTGCATGCACACATACACATATAGGTGCTCATGCACGCTATACATCAATGCACAGAGACACAAACAGCCCAACACACAAGAACTGCAAAGACATCAAGCATGTGTGAGCATGCACGCATGCGCGCACGCACCCACACACACACACACACACTGCTTTTTCCCTTCAGGATGGTTTTTCGCTGGATGAAAGGTGGAGTCCAACACCTCACCAATCCACCACCCCCACACGTCCCTCCGATGCATGAACCCCCCCCCACCCACCACAACCCACCCCATCCACCACCCCCCACCCACACTTCTATTCCTCCCCTGCGAGTCGTTGAACATCAAAAAGGAGGGTTGCGCAGTCTCTTCAGAGAGGCTCAGCCTGAGCTCAGGGGTGTTGAACTGGAGGGTGACAGGGAGAGAGAGAGAGAGAGAGAGAGAGAGAGAGAGAGAGAGAGAGAGAGAGAGAGAGAGAGAGAGAGAGAGAGAGAGAGAGAGAGAGAGAGAGAGAGAGAGAGAGAGAGAGGGAGGGGGTGTAGCTGACATGGGTGTAAGCCTGGCTGGTGCCTCCCTTCAGCGAGAAGGAGCGAAGGTTCCACTGATTGGTGCTAGGATGTTCTAAAGAAAGACGCTAGGTGCCAAGCTGACGCCTCTAGCAAAACTTACAAAGAGAGAAAACGAAACACTGATGGCTCGCGCGTATGTGTGTGTGTACGTGCATGCATGCACACGTGTGTGTGTGTGTGTGTGTGTGCGTACGCCTGTGCGTGTGTGCGTGCAGTTCTATGTACGTGCACGTGAGAGAAGACGGAAGCGGAGAGAGAGACAGAGAGTGCGATGGCTGCTGTCTGCTGGTGCAATGATTAAGTCATTTCTCTCATTCTCCTTTGAGTCGGCTTGCCTTTGATGGTGCATAAAGCACACACACAGACACATGTGTTTATTGCTATACTTGTGAGGACATCAACATTCTAGGGTGGTGAGTTTATGAATATGCCATTTTTAAAATGTGTTTGTAATTTTTAGCCACAACCCTGAAGCCAAAAATAGCCGCTCTACAAGCTCTCAACACGTATAGCAGTGTGCAACACCAGCACGCAAATACAAATAAATCTGGCATAACTCCAACCCCTACCCTTGAACCTACCCTCTAAATGTCTAATTCTAAGTCTGATCCCAACCTAAATCTTTTCCTAATATAAACCTTAACTCCCCAAATATTTTTCTAACCATAAAACAAAAAAACTAAAAAAACTAAAAAAGGGCCAGACAAATTGTCCTCACAAAGTCTGTTTCTCAAATTATACCACACTTGTGGGGACATTTGGTCCTCACAAGTATAGTAACGTGTACACACACACGCACACGCACACACACACACACACACACACACACACACACGCACACACACACACACACACACACACACACACACACACACACACACACACACACACACACCACACACACATAAGCATACACATACATGCAGACATCATTAAGGAGCAGAGGAATTGTCTCTCAACTTGCATTAGAGTGGATGAGGGCGGGGGAGGGGGGATGCAGGTGGGGTGTGTGTGTGTGTGTGTAGATGTAGAGCAGACAACAAGCTAGATTTGTTATCAGGCGTTGGCATTTATGTCATGCAATCACATCCAAGAAACACTGGCTTAGCTAATAGCTTTGTTGTTGAATCCTTTACTGTGGGTTAAAACGATGATTTACTGTTATCTTATGCACCAGGCTCTTAAAAAATACACTTTCACTGACGGGATAGTGATGGTGTTTGTTTTATCTGTGTCGATCTACTTCTGCACTTAGCTGTTGATGTCGGTTTACACTTACAGTACAGTGGGGCTTCCAAAATAAGTGTTTTAGGATCACAAGAGCATCATGTGAACCATATGGTTTCAACCATTGCATTCAAGACACTGGGTCCTCTTTTTTTTTTTATATATATTTTTGGGGGCTTTTTCTGCCTTTATTGAGAGGAGGAAAGTAGGCTGACAGGAAATGGGGAGAGAGATGGGGGGGTGACGCAGAGCAAAGGCCATCGGGATCGTGAGTCGAACCCGCGACACGCTGTCATGTCAGACTGTATTACCAGCCTATGTGGTATGCGCCTGGACCGCTAGGCCAGCGGGCGCCCAACAATGGATTTTTATAAGGTTGTTGCACTAGGAACGGAAGCTTATTATCATATTGAGGAAAAGTAAAAGAGAGAAATAAAAACAACACTCACACAAAAAAAAACAGACTTACTTAAAAATCAGTAGTTGAAAGTGGAGCCTGTTATATCTTCCAGGAGTCTATGGGTCCCTGAATGCACTGGCCAGTCACCTTTAGTCTTCAATCCAGACATTGGAACAGCCTTTAGCGGCCTTGCTCGTGGCTCTTAGTCTGTGCTCTAGCTTAAAAGCACTATAACCATAACTATGAAGATATAGTTTTAAATTTTGTTCTAAATGGATGGTAGGGTCCACACCACAACTAGGCCTATAACAAAGACAATGGTGAACGATACGTAGTCATCGTTATCGTTTTAGTGCTTGGTGTGAACGACTATACAGGGTTAAAAGTTCAGAGATGTAGGAAAGGGATGGACTGAGCTGTGTTTTAAACGTAATATGCATTCCGGACTAATTGTAAGTGAGATCTACTGTATTTTCTTAGTGAGACCAGAGTATCCGGAGTTACAGTAGTCTCACAATGCCAGGTAATCGAATTGGTTCTGCAATGCAGGACTTTCTTTTCCCCCTTCGTTTTAACTCTTTCTAACTGTCACCACACGGGTTTTAACAATGAAAGCTGGGGACATTGTCCCCCTCTGTCTGTATAGCTGAGCGAAGAGCGTTTAGAGGCTGACTTGCCTAGAGTGTAGAGTTACATTTAACTGTGAGAAAAGAAATGCATCACGCACCGCTTGTAAGCAGCTCCGGAGAGTGTGCAGCGCCATTGTGCTCATAATGACTGTACAAGGCCACCAGGGAGATGCTGCAAACCAGACAGCAACGCACGCACACAGGGTTAGTTTTGCTATACTTGGGAGGCCGTCAACATTTTAGGAAGCAGATGTTTTAACCCCCAATGCTAAAGCCCAAAAATAGCCGATAACGTTACCCCCTAAACCTTACCTCCAAATGCCTAGTCCTAACCGTAACCATTTGACATTTGCAAGGGATATTTGGTCCTTGCAAGTGTAGTAATACAAACACACACACAAAAAACGCACACAACGCAAACACACGCACGCATGCCTGCACGCACGCAGGCACGCACACACGCACACATACATTGCGGTCTTTTTCACCTAGGCTCCTGTGAGAGAGATATGCCCTGTGGAAGACATGATGAAGAGACAGGAAAAACACGAGTGGGTTTGTTTGCCTTCCTTTATCCCCGCGAGATGAAAAGCGCGCCGCTCCGTCTGATACCGCACGTCATGACGTCTGATAGCTCTCTCTGCCGTCTGTCGCAGAGAGAGACGGACACAAAAAAAGAGAGCTTTTCATCGTTGTGGGGCAGAAACCTCGTATCTACAGTACACATTTCAGCTTTTTTTTTTTTCATTCTGTAAATGAATGCCCTACTTCGTCGTACTACAGTGTCACGGAAAAGTAGCAAAAATAGCAGATCTACAAGCTCACAATGCATCACATTTTGAAATGGAAAATTAAGTGACAGTGTATTTAACAAGAGCTTGTGACTAAAGAATAACTCCACTGAAACACAAGTTCTTTTCTTTCTTCCATTTCCTGAAAAGTAACTGTTTTGGACGTACAAGGTTTCTTTCATAGACTCATTTCAATCCCAGGAAGCTGCCTTTCCTTCCAAATTTGCCACTTGACAGTGATGGAGGATCGGTGCACGTGCTTGAGCGTGCGCAAGGCAGGCAGAAACACACATGTGCACAGTGGCGGACTGGCTCGTTCGCACACACACACGCACACACACGCACATACATCTAAGATGGTTTTCAAACAGTTTCAGGCTGTCTGATAGCGTTATTAGTACGAGTGTGTGCAAGTGGGTGGGTGTGCGTGTGTGCGTGTGTGCGTGTGTGCGTGTGTGTGTGTGTGTGTGTGTGTGTGTGTGTGTGTGTGTGTGTGTGTGCATGCGCGCGCGTATGCTATATCTCTTATTTTTCTTCCATCTTGCTTCTCTCCTCTCCGCCTGTCTGAACAGGAAGAGCAGTGAAACAGGTTGAAGTGTATTCAGAGAACGCAGACATCACACATTCTCTCTTCTATCTTAAAGCCTTTGGAAGTACATCAGTGTGTATAATACTGTGCGCTGGGTGTGGGGGTGACTGGTGACTGTAGACAATGTAAAGAAGGAAAACTGTCTGGGAACAATGTGTTTTAGTTTTAGTTTTATTTTGGGTGAGGTTAATATGAAGATGTATATCTTTATATATATATATATATATAGCTTTTGGAAGTACATCAGAGTGTATGCTGTGCTTGGCACTGTGGTGTGACTGGAGACAATGTACAGAGAACCCGCAATCTTTTTTTCCCGTAAATTAATGCTGTATTTCATTATGTTTTCCCGTCAAGGATAGTTTTTTTCTCTGGACATTTTCGTTGCCCAATTGAGGGTCTAAGGTCAGGGGGTGTCACTTTGTTGTCTTTGTTAAATATGGGCCTGTAAATCCTGACACTGTTTGACACTGTAACAGTGATTAAGGGTGATACAAATCAATGTGACCTGACTTGACTTATACGTATCGTATGCACATGTCAACCATAGTGTAACTGTTCAACCCCACAGTGTATGGAGACACTAACAGCAATATGGTTGCTTTATAGAATGAGCTTGCTGACTGTATAATGAAAGCTTCTATGCCAGCTGCATATTTCAAAACACATGTGGCAGGGTTTGGAAACTCCTCGTCATCAGTGATTAAAAAAAAGACTTGAGAGTGAGAAAATAGCCTTCCTTATTATATTTCGCGATCACACTGTGTGTGTGCGCGTGCGTGCGTGTGTGTGAGAGAGCTTGTGTGCCTTTACTACCAATAAAAGAACAATTATTTTGTCTGTACGTTTGAAATAAACCACTGGCTCTCAATGTTGGGTTCGGGGACCAACAAGCGTCCAAATGGAACCTGGGTCTGTAACTCTGTTTGATTAAGAAATTACACAGAACTTCATACCAACAAAGTACAGTAGGATATATTCTAGACATTTGCCACAGCACACGCACACACGCGCGCATGCACACACACACACACACACACACACGCGCGTGTGCGCGCGTGCGTGCGTGCACATACAAGCTGTAAACGTCCATTAATTTTACTTTCCGTAACTAAGTCCGTAACTTGTATTTCTTACCCCAGATTTGAACCTAGGTCCAGTGTGTGAGCCCAAACACACACCACTCATCCAAGAGCCATCACTTGCCCTCAAGAAATATTGGGCTTATAAGCCTTAGGCAGTACTACTTGTCAACCAGTAGGTGTCCTACCCAACACCAGGGTCTAAATGTCTCACCTCCTCCAACCACTGCAGATGTTCTAGTTCTATTGTATTAACATACAGTACTGCACCATTGGTTGGTGATTGGTTCAAATAACATTTTATCCTTAAAGTCGTAAAAACAGCAATGGTTTCCAACACTTTTGTTCCAGACTGTAACTGCTTTAATTCATTTCTGGTCTATCTGATTTAGTTCTTTGAATATTTTTTTCCAGTATTTTCTGTCTTCTCATTCATATATTTAATATTGATGTATATAAATGTACAGTTCTGTTGATTATTGTGTTCTGTACCTCGGCTACATCGAGTTGAAATAAAGGTTATGATGATGGTGATAATCACTTGGCCTCAGGAAATATTGGGCGTGTAAGCTTCAGGCAGTAATACTTGTGCTAGTTATATTGCATTAACATACTGTACTGCATTAACCACATGAACCCTAGCGTCCCTTCTGGGCATGTCATAACAGGCGAACATGCTGTGAAAATAGGTGAACAACATGGCTATTGGTGCAGTGGGAAAGAATTAAGGGGGCCAAGGACAGAACCCCGGGGGACCCCGGTCAATAAAGTATAAATATTTTAAGTGGTTTCTTTGCTGTGTTGTGAAATAAAAATAAAAGCAAAATTGTGATTTAAAAAAGAAAGTTTTCTCAAAAAAGAAAAAAAGAAAAGGTCACATGGTCTCGTGCTAGACGGCCTCTTCAAGAACAAATCGATTATCTGGAAGAAGAAAAAAAACATTCTGGCATATAAATGCTGGCTAAACCCAATATCTCAAGTGTGGCGGCAGGCGATAATGCGGTGACCCTGGATAGAGGTTGGCAGGTCATCCACTCACCACTTCACACATGATCTACGCAGCGGCACCGAGAAATAGGTCAACGGCATAAACTAAATCCAATAGGAATATTGCTTTTCATTGATTTTTTTGTATCCACCTTGAGATAATACGTGTATTTCATAGAAGGGACCAGCGCTGGCCCTGTTTGTGTGTGTGTGTGTGTGTGTGTGTGTGTGTGTGTGCGTGCGTGCGTGCGTGCGTGCGTGCGTGCGTGCGTGCGTGCGTGCGTGCGTGCGTGCGTGCGTGCGTGCGTGCGTGCGTGCGTGCGTGCGTGCGTGTGTACACACAAGTGTGTGTTAGTGCATGCGTGCGTTAGTGCATGTGTCTGCACGCATATCATTGCTGTCGGGCAGAAACCTTGTATCTCCATATGTTAACGTTTTTTCCTAAATGAATACCTTATATACAACATTTCCGATCTACACACTCACAATACGTTGGGAGATCTTCTATTTTTGCAGGAAGAAAATGCAAGCGAAAGTGGTTAGCAACTTAAACCCCAGCTTCCATATTCTGGGGGGAACATTAGTCAAAAATAGCAGATCTACAAGCTCACTATCTTGCTCACTATCATAAGCTATTCTTGGTGAAAGATCTTTGGTGTATATGGCAAAACATGTCCAAGTACAGAGCCAACCAGGTCAGGTGACTCAGTCTGGAGGGTTTAAGGGTCTGTGGGTTTTATAAATATTCAACCAATGAAAAGTAAGAGCTTGTGACTAAATAACTACAATGTAATGTTCTGAAAAGTAACAGTTTTGGACATACAAGGTTTCCACCCAACAGCGTCGATATGTGAATGTCAATATTAGTAAAGTATGTGGACACACAGTATGTGAAAGTGTGTGTATGTGGGCGCGTGCACTGCCCTAAACGCAGCACAGCTAAGCACATTGACGACCGCTGGTTACGTGGTGTTTAATGTCTTCATCATGAGTGTATATGACGCCCTAATTATTTGGGGACAACCAAGAGACATAATGCAGTAACATGGCTATAACTTAGAGGGAGCAGGCTATTATTAGTGGGCAGTTCCTCGATTGCCGGGTCACTTCTACCCTTGCCAGCGCCCTAATTGGATTTCCTCACTCATTCAAGATGTCCTCAGCACGCTTTATGGACTTGACCTCTGAGACGGCCGCACGCACACACACACACACACACACACGTGCATGTCACTTTGGCCTTGTGCAAGAACACACAAAGATATGCACGACTTCACATACAGTACATGCACACACGTACCCCTCTGTCTTGGCCCTCGACACACACACACACACACACACACACACACACACACACACACACACACACACACACACACACACACACACACACACACACACACACACACACACACACACACACACACACACACACACACACACACACACACACACACACACAAAGATGTTTGTACTGTGTGCAAGAACCATAATATCATATGAGGTATCTTAGATCAACATGCAATGCTGCTGATCATAAAATCAAACCACCGGCAGGAACAGGAGAAGATGATCTGTTTTGGTTTGTTTATTTACAATAATAACTAAAGAGGCTAATTTGTTTTTCATCTTTCTGTTGTGAAAGATGGGGGGGAAAAAATACTAATTTGTGCAGGTGTGCAAAACTCCGCAGGGCTTATGGAAGGTTGAATCTATAAAAAAACAACAACAAAAAAATGATGCGAGATTTAACAGAAATGCATGGTTCATTTGCAGTCTTGGAACACAATTTGCAACAAAACAATTAAAAATGTAATATTATGGTTCCCCTAAATTACGTCGTTTTCGGCCATTCGGTCAAATCGACTAAATGCTTCTCCACGATGTACGTGTTTCTCCTGAATGACATTGTCCTAGATCTGCACAAGAGCAGTGGGAGTGCTGTGGGTCTCGTCCGTGACCCGGCCCAGACCCGGGCCCTCCTGTCTGTTGGGCTGTCTGGCTCAATACGATAAGACCCTGTCATTGTATCCCCCCTTCACCACAGCTCGGGCCGCATCAAATATTCATGGGCCACGGGCCGACTCTTAAGTAAACCGGCCAATTTGTTGCGGAAGACGTGCATTAAGATTGGCTGGCCCGATACGCCACTGGCCCCCTTGGGGTGTGGGGTGGGGGCGGAGAGGGGGGGGCACAGACGGAGGCCGGCTGGATGCCATTTTGGCTCTGCCCGTCTCCATTGTTGCCGTCCGTCAAAGGCAGCCAGCGGGGGGTGGGGCGGGGTAGGCAGGCAACAGCACGTGTCTGTCCGATGGTAATGGGGTGGGCGTGACGGGACGGAGGAGGAAGGAGGGAGGGAGGGAGGGCAGGGGTTGAGGGGGTGGGGGGGGCAGAAAGACTTGGCTGAATAGAAGATAAGGGGAAGGGCGCACCCAGAGACCCAGTTTGGTGGCCGGCTTCCATTCGTTGAACTCGTTGAGAGAGCAGAGGAGAGAAAGAAAGAAAGGGAGAACAGAGGGATTAAACGAGAACAAAAAAAAACACAGAGTCAAGTCTGAATGACAAATTGTTTAACCTCTTGAACCCCGGCATCCCTATTCTGGGGGAACATTGGCCAAAAATTGCCAGTCTACAGGCTAAGAAACGTGCGGCGCTGCGACGCGTTGTGATCTTGTAGATCGGCTATTTTTGGCGAAGAGATTTAGGGAAAAAGCAGTCCAAGTGCAGACTTTGCAACTCAGGTCCGTTTTACTAAGAATAGAGGGTTTAAATGGTTACCTCATTGAGAGAGCATGAGGAGAGAAAGAAAGCAAGAAAGAACGAAAAAACAGAGGGATTAAATGAGGAGAAAAAAAATAGTCTGAATGACAAAGAGTTTAAAGTGGGCGGTGTTGCAGCGGTGACAGGGGGGGTTAAGGGGAGGGTTTCAGCTGGAGCGGAGATGAAAGGACCGGGCCATGTGGCTACAGATAGTCATCATGTCATTGCAGCTGATGGCCGTGGTGCTGCCAGAAGGCATAACGCCGCTATGGTCTGGGGTTGTTTTATAAGCGGACGCACACCAACTTCATAGTCAGTGGCCGAGGACAAACAAACAATAATATCCCATTAAGACCTGCAGGCCGATTCTACAAATGCCTTCTAAATCTGTAGTTCTTTTTATAGTAATTCAAAATCATCCAAAATATTTCAAACGCTTTCAAGATTAAAATAAATAAATAATAAATAGCAGATGTACAAGCTCGCAGCGCGGCACAAAGTGACGCGCTGTGAGCTTGTATATCTGCTATTTTTGAGTAGCCAGCGCTAAAATCTAAAATGACGTCATTATGGCAAGGTATGGCAGGTGCCATGCCATCCTGAAAAAAAAGAAAAAAAAATCATGAATAGTAGCCTAATGCAAATGTAAGACCATTGGGTTTGTATTGTGTCATAGGAATAATGCATAGTTTTCTATGCATTTCGGGGGTTTTGGGGGGGTTTGACCCCCTAATTTTTTTTCGCCCCCGCGGCTTTGCCGCGCGCCCAGGATAGGTGTCCCATATTTTAATCTCTGGGAGTTGGCAACCCTAACCTTGCCATACCTTAGCTTTTGCTGAACTGATGCCACTGCTTTCCCGGTTTTAATGTTATATACTAGTGTGTCATGTATCCCCGCAATCTGCACTTGTGCTCGCACGCGCAAACACATCCACATTCCACACGCACACACACAATCAGAGACACACTCGCGCGCATGCGTGCACGCTCGCACCACCGATATCCACGCACGAGCGCACTTCCAAAGACAAACACGCCATTTCCGAGATGTACTGCAGCTCACACTAACACTGTATCATCAAACAATGGATTTCAAACCGCAAGCCCCATCTCACCGCATATCTCACATCCCGCCTGGGGACAGACGTTGACAAATCACTAAAGCACATTTTTATGTTGCTTTACGGCCACGAGAAGTTGAGCTAGTGGCACGGGGATAAGAAGACACAACTTAGTGACGCCCCGTAGGCCACATGATGGAAATGAGCTGTCGGAAGCTGTCAAACGCGGAGGAATGAACCTCGAGAAGAAGAAGGAAAGCTCATAATGCCAGTGATGGAGTATGCTCAGATGTTTTACATCTAAAAGTAGAAGTACCACAATATAAAACTACTCAGTTTACAAGTAAACGTCCTGTATTCAAAATTTTACTTATACAAGTACAAAAGTATTGGCATCAAAACGTGCTTATTATCAAAGTGAAATAACCAAAAATGTTCACAATTCGTCAAAGCTTATATGCAAGCTCGCAACGTGCAGATCAGCTATTTTCTAACAGACAAAGAATAAAATAGGGCTTAATAGGTTAATGTACTATTTGTAATAATCAAAATCTGCAAAGTAACAAGTAACTAAAGCTGTCATATAGTAGTTGAAGTAAAAAAGTACAATATCTGCCTCAGAGATGTAGTGGAGTGTAAGTATAAAGCATAAAAAAAACTCAAAATTGTACTTGAGTACAGTACTCGAGTACACGTGCTTAGATATTCTCCACCACTGCAAACACGGAGGAATGAACCTCAAGAAGAAAAATAAAAAAGCTCATAATACGGAGACTCATAAAACTGTTGGGCGGATCCGACTGGTCTAAGGGTTCTTCACGGGACCGAGGGGCGGGGGGGGGGGGGGGGTGGGGGGGTCTGATCCCTGCCGGCGCAGGCGGCGGCGAGATCACGCTCCATGGTCACGGGTGGCACATGCTGGCTGGAGGTGGGCTCAGAGAATGAAGGATAAAAGGCTACGGGGGGAGGGGGGGGTGGGGGGCTGGCAGATATATTAGGTCACTTCCAGAGCGTACCCACGGGTGTTTAAAGAGTGACCGGATTGCCGGGTGACCCCTGACAGCCTGCTCGTCAGCTGGCACAGAGGAACTCGAGGGGATTGGCTGGAGCTGGTGGTGAATAATAAACGCAACATTCTCTCTGCCTTACCCCTCACTGCGTGAAAAGAGAGAGGGGGGGGGGGGGGGGGTGAACAAAGGGAATAATAAGGAGAGGGTGGAATTTATACATTTTTTCCTTTTTTAAAAATAAAGATTCTATCTTTCTATTGCATGTTTAATTTTCCTCTTTTTTTCCGGGTTGGGGGTGTTAGATAATATTCAGAGTTTGCGCCCCATTGAACACGGAAAAGAGCTGACTTTCTCCTTATACTTTCAAATGAGAGGTTTTGGCCGTTGCTTGAATAGGCTCGTTTTTTTTTTCAATGAAGCCATTTGCATGCTAATGGTTACACAAAGCCAACTCCTTATCGTGTGTGTAAATAAGCGTGTGTTTGCACAGTGAATGTACATTGGTCAAATATGAAGACACAGCAACATGCTGACTGCATGTCAACGCTTCACTTTATGTACTCATGCAGTAATTAGACACTGCACACGCACACACTTCTGTGTTTAATCTCCTGCCCTAATTAGCCCTAATTGGGAAAATGTATCACACCTGTGGTACAGTAGCAGACCAGATTGCGAATATTGGTAACACTGTAAGCCTTCATAATGAAATTAATGTATGTTAATACTGAAATAGTATTGTATATTTATTTAGCATTATTGGACATGGATGTTGTATTATTGTCATAGATATCTTTTTTTTACCATGCAGTGATGCAGTTCTTGCTAATATGCACTAATATCATCAGAATCTGTTGTATTGTTAATCCCATAATACGCACTAGGCAATGTTAGGCATGCAAGGCAGCAAAATACCATTCTCCGCAACTCATAGTGCTTGACACATTTAGAACGACTAAAAAGAGGCAAAGGCATTAAAAACATAAAAAAGTAGAGCGAGCATTGGTAAAAAAAAAAAAGTGCTGATGCATTCAAAGTGCAATATAGATACGCAGTAGGCTACTTCAAAAGTGCTATTCCTCTCAAGATGCTGGTTTTGGGGGCAATATATGTCCTGGTGGTTCATAGTGGTTATAATGTTTATGATAAAGGAGATGATGGCTTATTATATATTCTGAGCCAATAATAAAGTCCTGTTGGTATTTCTGTGTATTTTAATTTCTTGACTTTGCATAACCGCTTATGATACAGCTCACTTTGCGCACACGCGCGCACGCACGCACGCACGCACGCACGCACGCACGCACGCACGCACACACACACACACACACACACACACACACACACACACACACACACACACACACACACACACACACACACACACACACACACACACACACACACACACACACACACACACACACACACACACACACACACACACACACACACACACACACACGCGTATAGGAACCCTGTGGGCGTTTCAGGACCTGTAGAAGAAGTAATTAAATAAGTGGGTGTAAAATACAAATAGATGGGAGAGGAAGTGTGCATATGGAGGAGGAAATACTATAAATATACCATGCATATAAGGCCTATAAAGAAAATAGAACAGCTGGGGGTAGTGTGTGAAAGGAGAAAACAGAGGGGAATCTCCCTATGGGGGCACGGTATGTATGTGTGCGGATTACTGCGCTCCCATTTGTCAGTGGGCGGACATTTTTGTCTCGGGGATGATGCCGGTGATGAGACGGAGGTGGTGAAATGCAGTGAACAGCCACAATCAGCACAAATTCTGCTTCATGTTATTAACCACAGGAACCCCTAGCATCCCTATTCCGGGCATGTCATAATACCCCGAACATAGGGCCAAAGTAGCCGAACTACACGCCCACAGGAAAGAAACGGGGGAATGCAGTCGGATATCGAGATGGTAGAATGTAAGCTATCAATAATGTAGTACGAGCAATGTCAAATATATATGCTACTAATTCATCAAATCTCTGTCTATCCGTCTGTCACACTGTGGTGGGTGTAACTCGGAGAGCGTCTGACCGAACGGTCACAAACCTGGTGTGAGTGTCTCATATGACCCCCTGAGGTGTACGGTGCGGAGTGGCGATAGACTCTATGCACAGCAGCCATATTGTGAAGACATTCACAGGTGTTACCAATGATACTAATGAAGGCTCTGTTCCATTCTGGTCAAACAGAGTCAGGGTGCTGATATTGTTGCATGTTGGTTCACTGGAAACCCTCTGTGACACCAGTGGGTCTAAAATTTGGGTCCTCCAAGGACCCTCATGGTTCCTTATTAAGGGGTTTCCTAATGGCCCCTTACAGGTATGCAACTCTAAGAGTGTACAAATGGAACCAAATGGACCCGTACGGGTCCATTTGGTTCCATTTGTACACTCTCAGAGTTATGGCGGTCGTGGAAAGGAAAAGGTCTGAGATCTACACTGTGCTACACTAAATGGAACAGAGCCTTCATTAGTATCATTGGTAACACCTGTGAAGGAAGTGATAATATGGCTGCTGCTATGCATAGAGCCAACGGTTTCCGATAACCAAAAAACACCAATATCTGTATTTGTCTGACCGCGGGTCTGAGGAGGATGCAAAAATTCTCGGTGTGTTCGGGAGATGGTATATGCATCGGCATCCCTGATTGGCCAACCCAAACCCGTCTGCTTCACGGATTGGCGGAGCGTCAGGTCACGTTTGTGCCGCAGAGCCAATAAGTGACAGGGTATGCAATGGGACAGAAAGTAGGCAAAAGCCATAATAATGCCATAATGGTTGAATGTGATATAGAAGAATGGCAGTAATGTTGGGATGGAGGAGGAGAAAGAAGGCATCTTATCAAACTCAATAAAAGTGGGTGAGAACAGGTACAGTGTCTACAATCTGTAGATCGCCTATTTTCACTATTACATTTTATTTTTTTCGTTTAACTTTTCGCCTTTAGTGACATGCCCAAAATAGGTTATTTATTGATAATTTTATTAAACTATGGATTATTTATTTTTTATAATCGATCAAGTCGATTAGTCCGATTAACTGGTTACACCCCTTAGGAAGGAAACAAAAGGACGATTTCCCCCCCCCCCCCCCCAATTATTTGCCCTCCCCTCTCCCCGTGGCTCCATGGCCGGATTGCTGTCCCCCCTGGGCCCGGGCTAGCAGTGTGATTTAAAAAGCCCTCTCATATCGCCTTGGCGGTGATGGCTAGTAATACTGTAGCCTCCAAATCAATGGAGCCTGTCCTAGATTTTGCTGCGGTCTCAACTCTCTCTCTATAAAGGGATCTGGAGGGCACTCTATATTTTTATTACCAGCAGCGAAAAAACGGTGAGGCCGAGACCTGGATCTCATTTCAGCACAGTGCACGTGTGCGCGTGTGTGCATGCGCGTGCATGGGTGTAGGTTACATGCGTATTCCTGCACATACACACACATAAACACATCTATATGCATGCATGCATGCATGCGCACACACACACACACACACACACACACACACACACACACACACACACACACACACACACACACACACACACACACACACACACACACACACACACACACACACACACACACACACACACACACACACACACGAATGCAGGCACGCACGCATGCACACCAGCGTTCTTCAAGCCTACACAGTCCACCCTTAGGCCTCCTGGTGTTGAGTTTATGGGGGACCCTGGCAGTGACTGTCTCTCCTCATTAGAAGCAGGTAACACACACACACACACACACACACACACACACACACACACACACACACACACACACACACACACACACACACACACACACACACACACACACACACACACACACACACACACACACACACACACACACACACACACACACACACACACACACACACACACACACACACACACACACGTACAGTAGACACACACAATCTTGCTTACATACATACTGTACACACAGCCACCCACCCACACATTTATGCACAGACACACACACACACACACACACAAGCTCACCCCGGGATGGTAATGCCACGGTGGGTTACGCTGACAACTCTGCTGAGTGGGCAGATCGGGAGGCTCAGAGAGAGAGAGAGAGAGAGAGAGAGAGAGAGAGAGGGAAGCTGAAGTCTAATGCGCGACATCCCTAAACTTTGGGGGTGTTATGAACGTGTAGGGAGACTGTAAATGAGGCATTTTCACTGCTTCAGCAGCAAAACCCGTTTGTCGACACTTAACCGCACGAACCTCCCCCCCAGCGTCCTTATTCTGGGGTGAACATTCCATTCGGCAAATCTACGCATCGCGTTCGAGAGCTTGTCGATTGGCTGTTTTTGCAGGAGACATTTGGTGTAGAACTGGACCAGAGTAGACTCTGTACTTTGCGCTTTTTTCCAATCACATGTCCCCAACAGATCTACAGGCCCCGAACACGTCGCAACGTGTCGCAAACACGATGAGTTGTGAGCTTGTAGATCTGCTATTTTCAGTTAAGGCTCTCCCCCCCCGGAACATGGATGCTGCATGGGTTCAAGCGGTTAATTGGTTTTAGCTGAAAATCCAGAATATGTCCTCGTCATTTCATTCACAGTAGTAGTTTGCCACATGCAAACGTCAGATAACTCCCAAATCCCCCCCTCCCGCCACCGCGGAACAACCTTTTGACACATGCTGTAAGTTAAAGGACAGAATCGCCCATGCAATCCCCATGCCTCGAGACTCCGTGCCCCGTCTGCCAACCAACGCTGCCAGCCAGACAGCCCAAGCCAGCCAGCTAGCCTTCGTCAGCAGCTAATTAAATCTACCGCTATTCATTTGGACTAATGTGCTTTTAATTGGATTACAGCGGCGGATCAGGGGGAAGGCTGGAGGAAAGGGGGCAATGAGGATGACAGCGAGGGGGCAGAAGGTGAGGGGACGAGGGAAAGGGAGGCCGCTGACACGGGGGCTAACGCGGGGCCGCGGCGCGAGCTAACCTTGTTACGCCGGCGGAGCGGTTGCAGGAGTGCAGGGCGGAGAGAGAAGGGTATAAAGAGAGGATCGGAGGAGGGGAGAGAGAGAGACGGAGAGGAGAGGAGAGGAGGCTTTGGCGCAGTGATAATAGCGCGACGGGTGATTTGCAGTCAGCGGGAGTTCGGCTCCAAACAGAAACTCGGCGCAGCGCTTGCCGAGGTGGAAAGAACACAGGAGGGCACAGAGATCAGGACGGAGGGCTCGGCGTGGAGAGGATAGGCTTTGATGTAGCGATAACTAAGTTGGGGGTTGGAGGTGTGCTCAGGCATTTGTGAGTGAAATGAGGTAGAGAGAGCGTATGGAGTGATAGCGGGAGATTCAGCTTGAGTCGAGCTGAGGATGGAGGATAGCGACGGATCGGAAGACCGAGGGAGAGAGAGAGATTCAGAGATTTTTGTTTTTTTGGTGCAGTGATAACTAATGTATGAGTTGTTTATTAACCGCAGGAGTCCTGCGTGAATGCGAGGTTGAGGTAGCACTTTTTAATAATCTTGTTTTTCAAATGCCAGCCGTCTAATCAAAAGAGAAGCCGAAAGAGAGAGAGAGAGAGAGAGAGAGAGAGAGAGAGAGAGAGAGAGAGAGAGAGAGAGAGAGAGAGAGAGAGAGAGAGAGAGAGAGAGAGAGAGAGAGAGAGAGAGAGAGAGAGAGAGAGAGAGAGAGAGAAAAGTTTCAGCCCATGCAGTCAACCCTCAAAAACACAAATATGACAAAAGTGCTGGCTTTCAAGGCTCTCGATTGCCCACTTGGCATTCAAGCCTGCTGGTTCCCACAAGATTAAAAGGAGGGTTCTTTGCCGGGGCGGGGGCAACGTTTAATTTTTGGTTGAATTGATAAATAAATTACATTGGGATCGATGGGGTTTTAATCTGTGGTGGGGACTTGACACGCTGCCAAGTCTCGCTTCCTGTCCCGCCCACTTTCTGCACCAAAGCGCTGGTAGCCT
>NC_139961.1:22953346-22955846 GCF_963454915.1 Gymnoscopelus microlampas | reverse complement strand
ATACGCACACATGTGTATACATGTGTGAGTACGTCCGCGCATATATGTGTGTGTGCGCATAAATGTGTGTATGCGCACACACACATGTATGCGCACACACACACACACACACACACACACACACACACACACAGAGCTTATAAGACACAGTTTACTTCAGGAAACTTAATGCCGTAAAGAAGATTTTGAGCCAGTCCAGGGTTTATCATTGCTTGGGTGTGCTCATCGACCCCGGGGGCTCCGGTGGCCTCTTACATGCCTGCCGACCGCAAACAAGGTGACATTTTGGTGACTATGGTTTAAGACCCGGCCTCTGGAGCTCATCTCAACCAAATGATGTCAAAATCAATATGGCAATGTCATCAGCCCCGCTCCCAGAGTAATGACGCCTCCCCAGCCTCCCTGGACTCCACACACACACACACACACACACACACAGTCGAACACGCGCGCACACACACACACACACACACACACACACACACACACACACACACACACACACGCACACACACAGTCGGGTGGAAACCTTGCATGTCCAAAACCGTTACTTTTCAGGTTTCAGAAAATGGAGAACAGACATATTTGAATGATTTGTTCTCCCATCATTCAAATATAGTTATCATTTAGTAACAAGCTCTCGTTAATAGGTTTCATTGGTTAACCTATTAAGACCGGGGACGCATAGACAACATTCCTGACAACATGTCTGTGTCATTTTAAGTTTTCTTTGGCTATTCAAAAATAGCAGATCTACAAGCTCATAGCGCGGCACCGAGTGCCGCGCTATGAGCTTGTAGATCTGCTATTTTTGTAAAATCGTGAAAATTTGAGCAAATCTTTGAATATATACATATTTTTTAAACCGTTAGGATTTAGAAAACATTTTTTTTAATCAGCCTCAGGTCTTAATGGGTTAAGTATTTAATAAAACCTGCAGACAGACAACAATTTCCCTTTAAACGTTTTTCAAACCTTTCCAAAAATAGCACTCACAGAAAACGTGACGCTTTGTGAACTTGTTGATCTGCAGGGTTTTTTTGAGACACTGTTGTACTGCAAAATAAAAACTGGGGCATTCTAAAAACACAAAAAGTTGAAGTATGGAGATACAAGGTTTCTGCCCAAGAGCAACAATGTATGTGCATATATATACACATGCATGCAAGCACATTCACTATCCCTCTCTCACTCACACACACACACACACACACACACACACACACACACACACACACACACACACACACACACACACACACACACACACACACACACACACACACACACACACACACACACACACACACACACACACACACACACACACCTGGGCTACTTGTTCATCATATCATGCGGGCCATCAGCAGGCGTAATGGGGATGGGATCAATATGTTGTCGGGGTCGCGGAGTGAGGCGAGTTCACTGCCGACTCGTGACACTCGTACTAATGGGCAGCAGGCCAGCACAGTACAGCACAGCCCTTCACTTCCCCTTACTCTGTGTTGCCACATCTGCTTATTTGTAAGCGACTTTGGGCTTCTTTTTCTGTAAAGTTGCTTGAACTGTAAATATTGGTAGTTGTGGGTTGCAGTTTTTTGGGCTTGTTTCTGAAGTGTATTTGCTTATTTGGGATTTTTTCCTAATGTTTTTTAAACACCAGTGGTTCTCAAACATTTTCATGTCAAGTACCCCGAAATTAACATTCATGCGTCCACGGACCCCCATCTGAAAATATTTTGTGCCAGCGACCCCCATACCAGATTTGTGTTGTTAAAATGTTTCAAAATATATATATTTAGTATATATATATTACTTTTCTTGTTGAAAATAGTATATCTACAAGCTCACAACGCGTCCTATCACGACGCGTCGCAAGCTTGTAGACCGGTTATTTTCAAATAGCCAATAGTGCTCAATTAACCTATAGTCGATTATTTTGGGACCTGGTTGCTTATTTCCTGGCAAAATCTGTCACAATCTCACAACAAGCTCACAACGCGTCACGATGCGACGCGTTGTGAGCTTGTAGATCTGCTATTTTCAAATAAAATCTTGGGGGGGAATTATAATAAGCAGATCTGACAACACTGGAGGCTAGACATGAGGTGCAAAAAAGTGCGAAGCATAGGTCCACAGAGCAGCAGGAATGTCAGGAATGTTGCCTAATTGGGGACAAAATGTATGTCCCCAAATTGAATTTCACAGAATTTGTGTGTGTGCGTGCGTGTGCCTGGATGAGCCTCTTGTCTTGTCGTGTCATCAGTGCGTCCACCTTAAGACTTAAGCCACTCACGCTGTCGACACGTCGCGAGACACACGCGGAGGACCAAAAGGTCAATCCCCTCTCTCGGTACTGCTTAAGTCTCGGGTTCGAGTGCGGCGGCAGAGTGTCGTGTTAGCGATGGTAATCGCTCTGCTTCACTCGTACAGCGGCAGAGCTGCGCGTTTACAATCTGCATAATGTATGCTTGGCTAAGTGTGCGTGTGCGCGAGAGTG